>NC_057812.1:48501741-48534393 GCF_018294505.1 Triticum aestivum | reverse complement strand
TTCCCGGCAGGTTACTGTTCACGGCGGCAAGCTCTCCCCCGGCAAGGTTACTGTTCACGGCGGCAAGTTTTCCCCGGCAAGGTTACTGTTCACAGCCGCAAGCTTTCCGCGGCAAGGTTACTGTTCACGGCGGCAAGCTTTCCCCGGCAAGGTTTTTGAGGCAGTAAACGACCTCGGATGAAAATGTGTCCAAAAGCAAAGTTGACCGTTTTAACGAGACGAAAAACTTTTGTGTTGAACGTTTTCCGATTCGAGGCTATCCTCTGGGCCAAAACACTCACGCATTACATCAGACACTTGCCAAGACATGTCTGGTCTTCCGCGTCATATTTCGCCTCTTGACAGGGCTGCATCCAGATAGCTCTAACTTTTGCATACGAACTCGGATTGAGATGATTTTTATATTAAAATCGACCGATTCGACGAGACGAAGACAATTCATGCAGAGCATTCCTTCATCCGAGATTGTCCTGGAGGCGTACTTGACCAAAAAGCACTCAGAACACCTACATGACAATCTGAGTGTAGTTTTGGTCTTTGATATGATGCCGAATGATTATGGTCCAAACATCAAAGTTGTTCCACTCGGCAATGTGAAATTTCTCATTTAGAATATTTTGTTATTTGAGGCCATCTCCATTGCATTTTGCATTGTGCCAAAATTAGGTGTCAACACAAACCCTAAATTTTCTAACATTGGCATCTGAGCTAGGTTCGGCCGCCGTCGCTTGAACCCAAATCCGCTGCGTACTCTATCGCGCTGGTTGTCGCCGCAATCCTCTCGTCTGAGATGCTCCCCATGTCGCTACCTGGAAGGTTAACTCGATCAATTGATCAGCGCCTCCGCCTACGGGCTGCAGTGTACGTGCCAGTCAATCAAGTAGCAAAATCAAGCGGCAAAAGCGAGTTCACATATGTCGTATGTAGTCTGTCTGCTCTTGCTTCTTGCACGTGGAGCAATCACACACGTGGCTCAAGGGAGGAGGCGTGCAGGATTCTTCACGTGAAGGAAGCACTCCATGACTCTTTGATTCGCGCACGGAGATCGAAGTTGAAGTTGATCTGGGACCCTGAGTTTGATCCGCCGGAAATTGGAATCCTTCCACCTCATCGGGTCGAGCTCCCTTGTGTATCACGCCCGTCGTCATCTCCGTCTCTCAAGCCGGGAGGTCTGCTGCCCAGGGAAGTCATCCGCTCCAGCGAGTCCATGGGTCCGCTGTGACGCGGGTCCAGATTCTGCCTAGTCCTGGTGCCTCGCCAAAGGATGCTGGCCATCCGACGAGCCGGATACAGTAATGCAGGAATAAATGAGGAAATATACTCCGCTGTATTTGTCAACTTCTTTCTGTACTGGCTGCAATATATTATCCTGTAGCAGTTGATTGCTGCAATTAAGGAGGAAATCACTTTTTTTTACGGAAGGCACAGGAAGACTAGAAGTATAATACTTGAATTGCTACAATAACCACGTACGAAACTAGCTGCTGATGTTTCGTGGAAAGCAATCGTGGAATCTGGAAATATTTCGTGTTTTTGTACTGGAAATTTATTTGCTGTAGCTGAACCACCCGGCGGCATACTGAGGAAATAGTGAGAATACACGTTGTAGTGGTCGGACGATGTCGTACGCTGGAAGGAGTGCACAGCGAACGGATCTTGCTGGAATACCATAGAATCCACTAGAATACTACAGACTTTTGGACAACATACGGATGCCGAGCATTGTTCATGCTCTGTGGATTTTTTTTATATTATCGCCGACTTGGAATAATTTCGTTGGTACATCGCGACACGCTGAAAGGAATCATTTTCAGTGGAATCATGAATTTTCAGTCTAATCAATGCAAAATTATTGTTGGAGAAAATTGATATTGTGCGGATAATTATGCATAACCTGGAAAGAGATTTGAGGGAAGTGTTTTTATTGAGCATCACTTATTTAAAGAGGAAGATGGGAGTCACGCCAGTAATTTTTCTCTTCCTTTGTCGGTATGTCTAATGAATATTTGCACTATATATTTATCTTTGGATTATGGTGTTTGTTTTTATACATCATTTATTGTTGGAATACAATGGCAACTTTAATGGTATATCACAGTTCCAAAGTAAAGTATATATAATTATGTGCTTTGTCATTGCAACTAAATCTTATACACTTTGGAATTGGAAATTTTGCCTTGAAACTCCCTTGTGGAGGAAAAGTATTATTGTTATAGGACACTCTGTGAAATTTCAATGTGAAGGGATTTAATTTATTGTTCTATCTTGGAACCCGTTGATTATGAAATACAATTTGGAAAAGGAAGAGTGAATTTTTTTTCAATTGTTAAATTAGTGCGTTATGGATTTTCACACAATGGTACATCTTTCTTGATGTCCACTGGAAGTTGGCAGACCAATTTTTTCTATATTGGGCAAAGATTACTCCATATGGAGGAATATCGACAATGGGAACACATGCTTGGAATCTTATTATCTACATCATCAACGACTTGGTCACATATCTTGAAACTGGATCAAGAGGCATATTGATTCTGGAATTTTAAATTTTAGTGGGAGGACTATGGTACATGTGAAGGATATGTGATTTTTAATACACCTTGTTTATTAAGGTGGAAGGAGATGAAATGGCTTCACATCGTTTCTTTTTGATATACTTATGGTATTTCTTTGGACACCCCCACTAGAGGTCAGATTATTTATTTCATCTCACTCTTCCATGATTACACTTTTACACGGTTATGCTTATATTTTATTTTACAAGTCGGAAGGTTTTATTGTGCAGGTCACATGTTATACTGAAGTGGAAAATCAGTTGATTAAATAATATCATAGTTTTAACAACCGATTGGTGGGGTAAGTAGACTTCAAGAATATATCGTTTGTATGTAAAGAGCATGGAACTATTCATCATTGTAATATACCGTACACTCCACAATTGAATGGACGAATTGACTGTCTTGTATAGTCCATTGTTTCTTTGGAATGAAGCATTGCATACTGACATTTGTTGATATCATTCTCCATCTAGAACAGTCACTTGACTGGAAAGAAATATTCTATTTTGGCATGAAATTCTCTGTTATTACAAAGCACACACCAGGAATTTTTCACAGTTCTTCTAGTGGATCAAAGGATGTTTCCTTAGTTATCTGGAAAAGGAATACTGGTGGAAAGTAGGAACACAATCATTTTTATGATCAAGGGTGGAATTATTGACAATCATACTGGAATAATCTTAACCCCAAGGAAACTACAAGTGACACTCCCAACATGACATGCTTACGATAAGTGGGAGGAATTAACTTGGAATGTAATCTCTGGATAATTGTTATGTGATTTTTGGGGGAAGTCACTCGAAATAGTAGAGGAAGACTCCTAATTAAGAAGGCTTAGTTTTTTTTATCATTGTCAACTATGGGTGGAAGAAATGCGGGAAGGAATAAAATCAATGAGGAATTATATAGTTTGGGAACTTAATATCATACCAAATAACCGCAAGCCTATTGTCTGGAAGTGATTTTTTTGTAAGGATATTTGGCTCACTTGAATATTGTGTCACTCTTGTTATTCAATTATTCACACAAAGGGAAATATACTTTGTGGAAACTCTCTCCTGGAATTTTGGGAAAGAGGAATTGCATACATGGTTTGCTAATTGAATAAATTAATGTATGGTCTTATAACAAGCTTCACATTAATGGAATAGCAGGTCATATGGTTTTCTAAATGAAGCAAGGCGGTCATCTACAAATGGAAGTGTAAAGTATTTAGCATTATTATTGTATGCGATAACATAGTTTTGTTGTTTGCAATGATAAGTCACATTGATGGAAGTGAAAGCTTGGTCATTTTTTAACTTCCATATGAAAGGAACATTTGAAATATCCTATGTTTTACGAGTGGAAATATATAGAAAATATTTTGAAATGTTTCTCTATGGAAAATTGCAAATCTGTTAAAATACCTTTGATAAAGGGAATCATACTCAGTGAGGAATTATATTTGAACTCCTGAGGAAAATAGAATAATAAATGATACTGGAATTCATATGTATCTTCATTGTATTATTGTACCTTAGCTACCGGAATTTATGCTGCATTCAAGTTGTGGAATGAAAGACGAGCAGCTAAGGGAATCTCACACATCATATAAGATTGTGGAAAGTACATCACAACCTGTCACTTGTTCTAAAATTTATATTAAAGGTAAACACATTGAGGAAACTATCACTCTATCTACAAGATGAGAAATAAGTCCAGATATGCATATTCAATTGTTTGTAGTACAAATATTGTGCAGGTTCACTGACCGAAGTAAGGAATTTCATTCAACATATGGTTAATTATGGAACTTCATTTACTGATTGGATTTGATATTTATGTGGTTTTGAAACTTTATTCAACATGGTTATCATCTAATTGACTCAATGTGGAATTAATCATATTATTGATATATGTGATGGAAAATAATTGATGTGGAATTTTACTTGAGGAAGCAAAATACTCAAGGTGCCTATAAAGGTGGAATTACACTCGAGGAAATAATACCCGAGGCGCCGAGGAGAGGTATGCTGGAATAATTAGGCGAAAACTAAAGGTCTCTAGTGATCTTAAGTGCCTATACTTAAGGAAGCTGGTCAATCATCAGTGGAATACAATATACTATTTATATTGAAAAGACTACCCGGGTACATTGATAATTGGAAGGAGCTAGATCGTATAGTTAGATTACAGCCCTAACATTGATATAAGTAATTAGAGGATTTTACACTCTATTATGGCGCGTTGCTCACAAGCGCGTGCTCCAGGGACATAACGGGTAGAATCCGTTCACACACAAATATGATCGTGGTTGGTAATTTGATCTGGACTCTATCCCGGAAACTAGTTGTAACGACTTGGAATCTTATCTGTATAAGAGATGGACTTTTTGGAAAGATAGGATAAAGGTCCCTACCCCCTAGCCTCAAAGATGCGAATTGTGAGCGGCAGCACGGATAAGCGCAGAGGAATTAGGGGGTAGACCGCAAACCCTAAATTTTCTAACATAGTGCACTCGGCGACTGCAACTTGGATGATTTGGGATATAATGGAGAGTTGTTCACATGGAGAAGGGGGCGTATACGTGAACGTCTGGACCGAGTGGTAGGTAACAGTGCACTGGCAGACCAATTTCCATGGTTATCCAATGATCAGTTCGACAAATCTGACCAGAGACCGATCGTCATAGACACTGGGCTCCAGAGTCGAGTGCAACCGAGGGGACCCTGCGGGCCTTGAAAGTTTGAGGCAAAGTGGTTAGCTGACGAGGACGTAGAAACAATAGTTCAAACAACATGGGATTTGCGGAAATCACAAGGTGTAGCATCTCTGGCGGAGATCACGTCTGATGTGCACACCGTGCTTCACCGGTAGGACAAGGAGGTACTAAAAAAGTTGAATGGAGTGATGGTTGGGCCGCTGACACATGAGGCGGTGGCATGTCAACATGAACTGCACCTCCAAATTGAGAATTTGCTCGGGCGGTATGAGATATATTGGCTTTAGAGAGGGTGCACTGACTGGCTTACAATGGGGGATCAGAACTCTGATTTCTTCCATTGCGTAGCTACTGGACGACGTAACAGAAATTTTATAAAATGTCTACAGGGGGCTGTGGATAATTGGATTGTGGCACAGATTGCAACTTTGCAAGTGATAGAGTACTTCAAATCTCTGTTCACTTCCGGAGTACTTGAGCCAGATCAACTAGTCCTTGAGAAGGTAAAACCAGGAGTTACAGATTGTAACACCCCGATAATTAAGCTACAGTAATACCATAGTAATGATGACATGTCATCACAATTACTGTTGGTAAACCTCACCTTGATTCAAACACAAATCAAATTCAAATCTAAATTAAAGTCAAATAATTAAAGTTCTCAAATGACAAACTAAAATGTGCATAATGTGAAAAATAATCCATAGATAATTATAGTGAAGAAACCAACATGTTACAAAGTCTTTCAGCGCCCTAAAATAATTGAAACATGTGATAAAACAATAATTTAAATGCCTTTTCAATTACAAAATTTTGCCAACAATTTTATTTGTGTACCAAACCTTTTGTGGTAGTAGAATAAATTAAAATACTAATTTAGGAATTGGTTTTGTATTTTGATAAAACTAAATACAATTAAAAGAAAAGGAAAACAGAAAATGAATAAAAAGAAAAGCAAAAGAAACAAAAAAATAAAGAAAGAAAACCGGAAACCCCCGGGCCACTTGGCCCGGGTAGCTACAAGGGCCAAGCCCACCAGCGCCCCCCCTCCACCTATGTTCATCGGGGGCTCATAGCCACCGCCGTTGACCGCCACGGCCGCGGCAGTCGCCGTGGCGGCCATCCGCCCGCCCCGTGCACCTACAAACCCGCCCTCGGTGCCGTCCCCGAAAGCCTAGTCCACCCAGTCCCCTTCTCCTCGAGCCCCCTCTCTTTGTCCCGAGTGGGCCCGAGTGCCTCATGTCGCCTCCGGCCGCCGTCCGCCGCGGTGACTGTCGTCACCGTCCCGCCTCGACCGGCCTCCTCGAGCCTCGCTGCCCCCTCTTCCCTACGCCGTTGTGAGCTCCTGTCCTACCTCGCCCCTCCGTTCTGCCGCCGCTTCAACGTGGTCGATGCTCGCCGTGGCCACGCCCAGGCCCCGCGTTCGTCGGATTAGCGCCCGTGGTCGTGTGCTGCGCGCGAGCCCACACTACAAGAAATTTGTTAATCCATGGCGGATTTCTATTGACGTTTTCAAAACTGTCATGTATAGACCGTCAAGCCCGCCCAAGCCCGCTAGAGCCCATCTAATATTTACCCATATAAGATGCTAACCCTAACCCTCGTCCTCGGCCCCTCTTCTCTCCCTCGTTCGCAGCCCCCTCCTAACTCCCCATCGCCGCCACCTACTACCTCGCCTCCCTCCTCCCACCACTCTCCGTCGGCGAGCAGTAGAGGAGCCCGCCCCCGCCGCCGGCCGCCTGCACGCCGGTGCCCCCTTCCTCACCCCAGCCGCGGCGCTCGGATCTTGCCCCGCCCTGCCGCGGCAGAAGACCAAGCCGACGGATTCGCTCCTCCGCCCGATTCACCTCCACCCAGGCCGCCTCTCGCCTTCACCCTCCCTCGACGCGCAGGGATTCCCGCATTCACTCAGGTACCGATGGATCTGCTCTCCCGCATCCTCTTCTTCCTCTCGCCCCCGGATTTCCTGCTCAAATTCGCTTCTCCCTCCTCAGATGGACGCAGAGGACGCGCTGGGCTTCTGGGAGGACGGCGCCATCCGCTTCATCTTCGGCAAGGATGTGGACGCCAGGGTAGATGACGACGACGGCACTGGTGCGAGTGCCTTCGACAGGTCGCTCATGGAGCTCCGCGTCTTCTAGGAGGTCTTCTCCAGGGCGCCGGAGCAGAAGGAGGGCGATGTCTGGTGAGGCTTTGCTTCTCTCCATACCCTCTGTCCCACAATGTTTTTCGTTCTACATCCATGCACTGGTTCCAAACAAGATAGATAATGCATTTCTGTGATGAAGATCTGTGATATTTTCTCTTTTTCTCTTTGAGATACTATGGACATATACTGTACAACAACAAAACATAAATCTGTTGCACTAGGTGTTTTGTTGCTTACATAAATCAAAGCATGCATGCTGCAACGTCGACTTGTTTGTTTCATATGATTATATATTGCAGTATATGTTATGTTAAAATAGGTCTCTGAGACACGATTTTTGCTACTGTATTAATAGAGTGACATGTTTTTTTAGCGTTTTGTTCTCAAGTTAGTTCATTGATCTCAATCAAGTGACTAAGAGTAATATTGTTTGCTTTGTAGTTGTACACTGCTAATTCAGAAGTCCGATGTATGTTGTCTGATTTTTTGAATAGTAATTGCCTACAGCATTTATCCTGCCAGCTTTTAGAATTGAGAAACTCATACCATTTTATATCTAAATGAAGAAAAACTCATATCTACAGATTCTGTAGGTACATGCTCGTTCTTATCTGCAGTTTTATTGCATGTATTGAGAAAAAGTGCCATGGCTGCCATCTCCCATGTCCTCCGTCCGCCTCATCATCCCCGGTGAGCTTGCCAAGAACGCCATTCTTGAATGTCTATGAAGTATGGACGGTGCACTAGCAGATTTTGTGAGATCCGCTAGTAAGTTAAGCAACTACTAGAATTTTGGATAAGAAGTGATTCAGTTTTTACATTTGTTGCAATTCTCTTCTATCTATTTATATCTAACATATCTAATGGTCTTGTAAATATGCTAGGTATGATTGCATAGTTGGCTACTTGGTGCTGCCAATAACAATCAGCATGACATGATACATAGTTTCCATCAGGAGGGCCGACGACAAGATGAATAATAACTTCAATAGTTTAAATGTTCTCTTTGTGTGAGCTGGATTATACTATTTCCTAACTTTGTTGAGTGATATTTTGTCAACCTATATTGTAAAATTATCATTTCCCGAAGGATTTTGTAAACTTCTATATTGTAAATACTTGTGGATAATTGCATACTGATTCATATATGTATGTATGAAACTTTGGAAATACTTTGTCTTGGGCCATAGTTTGCATTATAATTTGTGGAACGCATTGTGCTTAAAACTGTAGTTGTTGAAAATTTGGCCGAAAGAAATAGGCTAATGGGAAGAACTAAATTTAAATTGCCCCAAAATCCATGACGATTTCTGTGACAGAAAATAGTGTCCACATAGGCAGCCACGTCATTGCAGTTGGTTAATTGAAAATCCTACATGGCGTCAATCCATGACGGATTGTTCTATCACAATGATTTGGGCCTTGGGCGGGCCTGGGGCAAATCCATGACGGTAAAAATCCGTCATGGTCAGCATGATGCCAAATTATGACGCGATATACATGACGGACATCGACTCCGTCATGGGTGGGCACCCATGACAGTTTTCTCCTAGTCCATGACGGACTGTCACCGTCAAGTATTAACAAATTTCTTGTAGTGCCGCACGCCCCTGCTCGCGCCCCCATGCGCGTCCGTCCGGCGCCTCGCACCGCCATGCCTGCGCTGCTGCCGCAGTTGCTGCGCTGCTCGCGTCTGACCTTCCCTACGCCCCGTCGCTGCCTGCTCGTCCGCCACGCCCGCGCCTCATTTGCCCCCAACACGCAACTGCCACCAAGATCGACCTGCTGCCGCTGCTCCTGCAGTTGCTAACTGCACCACGACCTGCCACCGTGCATGCCTTCGTGCACCGCCGCCACTCCGGGTGTTGCGCCCACTCCCGCCGTTCAGCCACTGCATCCCGTTGCCTCTTTGCCCACTGCACATCCCGCTCGACGACCGCGCCCGTCTACTACTGCCCTTGGCCGCCCCGCCTGCAGCTACTGCTCACCGGGCCAACCCCGCTCGGTGCTCCTGCTGCGTCCGCCGTGAGCCCCCGCTGCCGCCCAGCCCGCGCGCCGACTGCCCCGGCCTCGCCCCCGTCCGCCGCTGCCGCCTGACCCGCGCTACTCGACATCGTGTCGTGCCCGCCTCCACTCTGTCGCGCCACGGCTAGGCCCTGCCTCCTCCTACCATTGCCCTTCCTTCGTCCGCGCGCCGCCCGGCCGCCGAGCGCGCCTCTGCCGCCACTGCCGCGCTCGTCTCTGGCCGCCGGAGCGGCTGCTGCTCCTGGCTGTGGTCGCTGGAGCATCCGCGCCCAGCCACCGAAGAGGCCCGACTGCGTGCCACGCCTGTGGCCAGATGGGCCACTGCCCAGTGGGGCCCGCCCCTGTAAAAGAAATAATAAATAAATATAATAAAAATAACAAATTAATTAAGTAATAATGTAATTAATTAACCTAATTAACTGATTAGTTAATCTTAACAGAAACTGACATGTGGGTCCCCTAGACCCAGTTGACCAGTCAACTGGTCAACAGGGCCTAGTGTCAGCCTCTGGTGACCCTGCTGTGTACACTTGTTGTGTCCACATTGCAATTTCACTTTTTATTTTGAATTAAAATTAAAATAGAAAATCATTTAAAACTTTGAGAAATCATATAAAATAATTCGTAACTTGGATGAAAATAATTAATATATGAAAATTGCTCATAAAAATATAACGAATCATAATATGCAATCCGTTCATCTGTCACATGTCTCTAGCATGACGAACATGGATCCTTCCCCTCCGTTTCATCTGTTTGAAAATGTTTTCCCTCTTTGTCTGTATCACTTAGCACTCTGATAGTTCACTGTCGGTGTCAAAACCGGCGGATCTCGGGTAGGGGGTCCCGAACTGTGCGTCAAGGTCGGATGGTAACAGGAGACAAGGGACTCTTTATTTTACCCAGGTTCGGGCCCTCTCGATGGAGGTAAAACCCTACTCCTGCTAGATTAATATTGATGATATGGGTAGTACAAGAGTAGATCTACCACGAGATCAAGGAGGCTAAACCCTAGAAGCTAGCCTATGGTATGATTGTGTATGATGATGGTTGTCCTACGGACTACAACCCTCCGGTTTATATAGATACCGGATAGGGTTAGGGTTACACAGAGTCGATTACATAAGTAGGAGGTCTTGAATATCCGCATCGCCAAGCTTGCCTTCCACGCCAAGGAAAGTCCCATCCGGACACGGGACGAAGTCTTCAATCTTGTATCTTCATAGTCCTGGAGTCCGGCTAAAGGTATAGTCCGGCTATCCGAACACCCCCTAATCCAGGACTCCCTCAGTAGCCCCCGAACCAGGCTTCAATGACGACGAGTCCAGCGCGCAGATTGTTCGGCGTTCAAGGCGGGTTCTTCTCCAAATCCTGTGTACCTGTAGGAATAATGTCTGATTTTTGTAATGTGGCGCTTCTCGGCTTCCACGCCTAATAATGGCCGTTTTCCACGTGTCGAATGCGAAAAGCCGGGGTGTTTTTACATCCACACCCCTAGCCGTATAAACGAGCCGCCTATTTAACGGGATGGGGATTCAGATCCAAACCACATCTTCTCCTCCCCGCGAGTTATCATCAGAGTGCTCCCAGCAAAGGTCCATTCCAACATGGCCAGCCATCGCAGCCCCTCCCCTCGCCCCTCCGGTCCTAAACCCGGGGACTGGGAGAGTTGCACCATCCCACATAGCGAGTTAGTGTCGCTTCAGGCCAAGGGATTTCTCCCTCAGGCATACATGGTCCCGGTCCGAGCCGGTCTCGCCACCTATAATGGCGGAAAACAAGCGGAGAGCACCCCCAATCCTTCTAAAGGAGAACGGGTGTGCCTTGTTCCCTATCTAATAAGGGGACTGGGATTTCCAATTCATCCATTTCTCCGCGGGCTTCTGGAGTTCTACGGCCTCCAACTGCACAATCTCACGCCCGGCTCCGTGTTACATATTGCGGGCTTCGTCGCCCTTTGCGAGCTATTTTTAGGCGTCGAGGCTCATTTCGCACTGTGGAAGAGGTTGTTCTGCTTGGTACCCCGTTCTCAAGAGGGGTCCATATATCAAGTGGGCGGAGCCGAAATATGGCGCATCGCCGGGACCAGATACCTATCCGGAACCCCAAAAAAGGCGTCCGAGGACTGGCCTTCGGAATGGTTTTACATAGATGACGTCCCGCTGCCGGACCCTATCCGGGTCGGTCTCCCTGAGTTCAACAGTGCTCCATTGAAGAAACGCTTGAGCTGGCGTCCGCGGAGCTCTCAGAGAGAAAGCGACAGAGACGTCCTTTACCTGATGGGCCGGATAAGACTGTTGGCTCATTCCGGACTAACTATGATTGGAGTCATGGCCGCATGTGGTATTTCAACGAGGATGATGACGCCACCCGTTACGGCCGTAAGGGGCCAGCCTCAGCTGCCGCTCTAGTAAAGATTTTAACATCTTTGTACAAGGGAGAAAAGGAGGACTTCCTCCGCGTCACCCCGCGGGCCGGATTCACTATGTACGAACCTCCAAGTTGGGTAAGTGAACAATTGCGCTTGCCCGTTTGTTTAACACTCCCATGGTTAGATACGTAGTCTGACGACTTCAATGCAGGAACTGCGACAGGAAATAAAGGATATCAACAGCCGCCCTCCACAACCCGAGGACCCACAACGGTCCCTCGATCCGGACTCCGAAGAGGATCCGGACATATGGGTGGAGCTTGTCGACGGGGTGTTCCACCAGTTAAGCAAGGACAATACCTTGGTAGCCATTACGGCTGATTACCCCGGGTTAATCCCGGCCTCCCAGGTGACAGAAACCGGAGTGTTTATTCCCTCAAGAGAGATTCCATTCTCACATATTCCGGCGTTTCCAACGACAACCGTATTTTGCAGGGGAGATTTCCGAGGCGGGAGGCCGAACCTGCGGCGACTAGCCAACGAGGGGCCGCAGGGCCCCGTGGGGCAAAAAGAAATGTAGTCCGGACTGAGATGCCGGCGCAAAGGTATAACGCGCCCTCTGTTTCCCTGGTGTTATTCTGTCAAGGCATATTAATGTTCGTGCTGTCTCCAGGATGAAGAGGCCTCGCCGGACTATATCCGGAGAGGTTGCCAATCGCGCCTCCACCAGCCAGGCTCCAACGTCTGGCCAGGAAGCGGGGGCGAGCACCAGGCGTGCACCGGACGCTCCTCCGACAGAGGATGCGGACCGGCTGTCTGCCACAAATTCAGAAGTGGAGAGTGCCATGAACCACAGGCGTCGCCGAACAGTTCTACGCGACGCTTGTTTCTCCCGAGAGGCTTTAGATGCCTTTAATTCGGGAGATGCGTACCTCTGTGCCACTCAAGATGGTTTAGCCAGAGCCACGGAGCAGTATGTGAAAGACATACGGGTAAGAAAATTTTGGTTAAATATATATATATATATACCAGTAGCCCCCGAGACATGAAACAGTTAAAGTAACTGATTTAATGATCATATAACATGCAGGTTCTTACAGAGAAGAATACTGTGTTGTCCCAGGAGCTGGAAAAGTGCAAGGCCCAACTAGAGGCCGCACTAGCCGCAACAGGGGAGCCCAAAGGGACCCCCTCAGGTAACATACACTTCGAAAGATTAGTATTGTGCGGCTTGGGTGCAAATCTGACAATTCATGTTGCAGATGGCGCCGGACTTGATCCGGAGAAGCAACAACTCTTACGCCGGTTAAAGGCCGGTGAGAGTACGTTGACAAAGGTGAGGCAAGAGAAGAATGATCTTCAGGATGCCAACACCAAGCTGGACATTGAACTTAAGGACGTTCATGGCCAGCTGTTCGACTCCTCGAAGGAGAATCAGCGGCTTCGACGCGGCATATTTAGTAAGTGCTTGAACGAACTTTGAAAAATGAGTTCGGCGAGGAAGTCAAATAACAGAGTATTGTCTGTAGGTATGCTCACAGGTCGTCCTGCAGAGGAGATGCCCGGTTCTACAGGTGACCTTCTTCCCGAACTCCTGCAACTTCCCGAGCGAATTCGGCAGGCGATGCAAGGCGTTGCCCAAGCCTTATGGCCTGCCCACTCCACGCCCGAGGGCCTTGGAGAGCTTGCGGAGAAGCTGAAGGGAGCTCGGCGGCGCTTCCGGTTGTGGAAGATATCAGCCTGCCGACAAGGCGCTAGGGAGGCCTGGGCCATGGTGAAGACCCGCTTTACGAAGTCTGACCCCAATCACATGGCCGAGGTCAGACCGGTGGGGCCTGACGGGAAGGAGATCCCTGTGAGCTTAGTGTATGGCCAGGTAGAATTGGCCGCAAAGTATTCCCAGCAGGACTGTAAATTAGACAACCTGTTAGATGGTATAGAGGAGGAATACAATCAGTCGGGATGACTATGTAATTTATAATTGACATGTGTAATGCCTTCTAGCCGGATTGTAGATCGTTTATCATTGCCAACATTTTCGCTTCGACCTCGGGACCTGACGGTCCGGAGTGTGTCCGAATACTATAATGGTTATATAAGAACCGAGGTATGCATGGAGACCACGCGTAGGGGTCATTAGTGCTTTATCAGACAAGTGCCCAACTAGTTATGTTATATTACATGGTTAGTAAGAAACATCTTCCAGAGAGAATAGTTCCGTTAAGGGTTCCTTTCGCTGGGGTGGCGTGCCCTGAAGTGCACGTCCAGACTGCAAATGCAGGAAAACATCTGGGGGCAGGTATAAGTAAAAAAAAGGTTCATCTTTAGTTCACCGACCGAATATTCCCTTAAGAACGCTAGCTTTCGGCTTCACCCAGTCTGAGGTACACATCCGGCTTATCCGGCAGTAGCAATCGCAGAGGTGCTCCCTTTACCGCCTATCCGAACAATCGGGAACGTAGGGGTAAGCACAGGAACCAGGCAACCCAGCTTGGCCAAAACTTAAGTCATATCGATGCATATAATGGTGAAGCAAAGGTGCATGCGGAAGTCTGACGCATGCGTCGGGCGTGAAACCCATATAAACAAGCTTCTATTAAAGAAGCCCCCAGGTTTAAGGAGCACTGGTAGCACGTCACATGATGAGCCTTTAAGGGCTATAAAAGGAAAGAGTGGGAGGAGACAAAATAAAAACAGAAAAATATATATAAAAATGGACAGAGGAAGGAGACAAACTCAGAGTTCGGCGCTAGGCATAGAATCTTCGGAGACGTGCGGCGTTCCATGGGTTCAGCTCGAGTCGGTTATCCGACGCATCTCGCAGGCGGTACGCTCCACCAGTTAGGACTTGGTCAATTATGAAGGGACCTTCCCATTTGGGCTTGAGTTTGTCCTTTTTCTTATCCGGCAGGCATAGAACTAGTTCGCCAACGTTGTAATTTTTGGCCCGTACTTCTCTGCTTTGATATCTTCGAGCCTGCTGTTGATAAAATGCGGAACGGGCTTTAGCCACGTCGCGCTCCTCCTCTAAGGCGTCCAGGTTGTCCTGCCGATCAAGTTCGGCTTCTCTTTCTTCGTACATGCGCACTTGAGGTGAGTCATGAATTATGTCGCAGGGCAGAACTGCCTCTGCGCCGTACACCATAAAGAATGGTGTGAATCCGGTGGTAAAATTAGGCGTGGTTCGCAGCCCCTAGAGTACGGAGTCGAGCTCCTCTACCCAGTGCGTATTAGATTCCTTGAAGGACCGCACTAGTCTGGGTTTAATGCCGCTCATGATGAGACCATTTGCACGTTCGACCTGACCGTTAGTTTGTGGGTGATAGACAGAAGCATAGTCGAGCTTAATGCCCATGTTTTTGCACCACAGCTTTACTTCGTCGGAGGTGAAGTTTGTGCCGTTATCGGTGATGATACTGTGGGGGACACCGTAACGCCCCGGATATGAAGTCTATCACAGGTCCGGATTCGGCCGTCTTAACAGGCTTGGCTTCTATCCATTTGGTGAATTTATCCACCATGACCAATAAGTATTTTTTTTCTTGTGGGTTCCACCTTTAAGGGGTCCCACCATATCAAGCCCCCAGACCACGAAAGGCCAAGTGATGGGGATAGTTCGGAGGGCGTTGGGCGGCATATGGCTTTGGTTTGCAAAGAGCTGGCAACCGACGCATTGTTTGACTAAGTCATGAGCGTCTGCTCGGGCCGTCGGCCAATAAAAGCCCGTACAGAAAGCCTTGCTTACAAGGGACCGAGCTGCGGCGTGGTGGCCACCGAGTCCGGCATGAATTTCAGCCAACAGACTCCGCCCTTCCTCTTCAGAGATACATCTTTGAAGGACTCCTGTAGTGCTTTTCTTATATAGCTCTCCCTCGTGGACTTTATAGGATTTAGATCGCCGCACTATGCAGTGTGCCTCGTTTTGGTCCTCTGGGACTTCCTGCCTAGTAAGGTAGGCTAGGAATGGTTCTGTCCATGGGGCGATGACCGGCATTATTACGTGGGCTGAAGGTGTGATTTCGGTGGCAGGGCCTCCGATTATGTCAGATTGTTCGGCGTCGGGTTGTGCGGTTGTGTCCGGACTGTTATCCAAGGGTTCCCCCTCCCATGCTACAGATGGCTTGAATAATCTTTCTAAGAAGATGTTGGGGGGGACTGCATCTTGGTTTGCTCCGATGCGTGCCAGGACGTCCGCTGCCTGATTATTTTCTCGGGCTATATGGTGAAACTCCAGTCCCTCGAACCGAACTGACATTTTTAGGACGGCATTGCGATAAGCTGCCATTTTTGGGTCTTTGGCGTCGAAGTCGCCATTTATTTGGGATATCGCGAGGTTTGAGTCCACGCGTACTTCCAGGCATTGAATGCCCATGGATACTGCCATCCGGAGACCATGTAGAAGGGCCTCATATTCGGCTGCATTGTTGGAATCCGTGTACATAATTTGGAGTACATATTGGACTGTGTCTCCTGTAGGGGACGCCAAAACGACGCCAGCCCCCAGTCTGGCCAACATTTTGGAGCCGTCGAAATGCATGATCCAGTTTGAATATGTGCCGTACTCTTTAGGGAGTTCGGCCTCTGTCCATTCGGCGACGAAGTCGGCTAGGACTTGTGATTTAATGGCTCGCCATGGTTTGTAGGTTATGTCGAACGGGAGGAGCTCTATGGCCCATTTTGCTATCCGGTCGGTTGCATCGCGGTTGTTGATAATATCGTTGAGTGATACTTCTGAGGCTACTGTTATAGAACACTCTTGAAAGTAGTGTCGTAGCTTCCGGGATGCCATAAACACCGCGTATGCAATCTTTTGGTAATGCGGGTACCGTGATTTGCATGGTGTGAGGACAGTGGACACGTAGTAAACCGGCCTTTGAAGGGGGAGTTTGTGTCCGTCCGTTGCCCGCTCGACGATGAGTACTGCGTTAACAACTTGATGAGTTGCGGCAATGTACAATAGCATGGGTTCGCCAGTGTTCGGCGCAGCCAGGACTGGGTTTGTTGCCAAGATGGCCTTTATTTCCTCGAGTCCGGCCGTGGCAGCATCTGTCCACTTGAAGTGTTCGGTGCGCCTGAGGAGGCGGTAAAGGGGCAATGCCTTTTCTCCTAGGCGGGAGATAAAGCGGCTTAAAGCCGCCACACATCCGGTGAGTTTCTGTATTTGTTTGAGGTATTTTGGGACATCCAATTGTGACAAACTCGGATTTTAGCTGGGTTTTCCTCAATTCCTCTACCGGATACAATGAAGCCCAGGAGCTTTCCGGCTCGAACGCCGAAAACGCATTTTTCCGGATTGAGCTTAATGTCGTATTTTCGGAGGTTATCGAATGTAAGCCTCAAGTCGTCTACTAGAGATTCGACATGTCTTGATTTAATGACCACATCATCTACATACGCCTCCACTGTTTTGCCGATCTAGTTTTCTAGGCATGTTTGAATCATGCGCTGATATGTTGCGCCGGCGTTTTTTAGCCCAAAGGGCATTGTGTTAAAGCAGAATGGGCCGTATGGTGTGATGAATGCTGTTGCGGCTTGGTCTGATTCTACCATCTTGATTTGATGGTAACCGGAGTATGCGTCCAGGAAGCACAGCGAATCGTGTCCTGTAGTGGCATCAATGATTTGATCTATTCGAGGGAGGGGGAAAGGATCCTTTGGGCAAGCCTTATTAAGGTCTTTGAAATCGGCACACAGGCGCCAGGATTTGTCCTTCTTTGGTACCATCACCAGGTTTGCTAGCCAGTCCGGGTGTTTTATGTCTCTAATGAATCCGGCCTCCAATAACTTGGCTAGCTCCTCTCCCATAGCCTGTCTCTTTGGATCGGAGAAACGCTGAAGGGCTTGTTTGACATGTTTGAATCCTTTATGGATACTTAGGCTGTGTTCGGCCAACCTGCGTGGGATACCTGGCATGTCTGAAGGGTGCCAAGCGAAAATGTCCCAGTTCTCTCGTAGGAACTCTCGCAGTGCGGCACCTACATCAGGGTTCAGTCTTGCCCCGATGGAGGCTGTTTTATTGGGATCCGTTGGGTGGACCTGGAATTTGACTATTTCGTCCACTGGTTTGAAGGATGTGGATTTGGATCTCTTATCGAGTATCACATCATCCCTATTGAGCGCAGTCAGTTCTTCGGCCGCTAAGGTTTCGGATAGTGCCTCGAGGGCCAATGCGGCTGTCTTGTTCTCGGCGCGGAGTGCTATGTCCGGATCACTAGCGAGAGTGATAATTCCGTTTGGCCCAGGCATCTTAAGCTTCATGTACCCGTAATGGGGTATAGCTTGGAAAACTGTGAAAGCCTCCCGTCCTAGTATAGCGTGATATCCGCTTTTGAACGGGGCCACCTGGAACGTGATCTGTTCGGACCTGTAATTATCCGGCATGCCGAATACCACATCTAGTGTGATCTTTCCGGTGCAGCGCGCTTTCTGACTGGGGATTATTCCTCTAAAGGTTGTGCTGCTTCGCTCAATGCGGTTCTAGTCTATTTCCATCTTTTGGAGGGTTTCCTCATAAATGAGGTTCAATCCGCTGCCTCCGTCCATGAGTACCTTTGCGAGGCGACAACCGTCCACTATGGGACTCTAGACCAATGCGGCTAGTGCTCTGGCTGTTTGAATTTTAGGTTCGTCACTCGCGTTGAAGATGATAGCAGTATTACTCCATGGATTTATTGTCGCTACTTGATAGACTTCAGTGAGGCTGCGGAGTGTTCTTTTTCGCATGTTATCTGATGCGAAAGTCTCAAAGACTGTGAGAACGGAACTGAAATTCTCGGGCTGGTTTCCTTCGACCTCTGGAATTAGGAGGTCCTCGCCAATTTTGGCCACCTGCCGGAGTATCCAACATGCCCGGAGGCTGTGAGTTGGGGTGGCGTCCTCTGCACTATGAATCTTGCAGGGTCCATCTAGCCACTTTTCCAGTACGGTTCCATGCCCTCTAAAGGGTTTTGATTTTTTGGTATTTAGTCTGGGCGCCTTACTGTGGTGCGCCCTCTTAATTCGGACGGGATTGCTATTCAAGGCCGGATTATCCCAAAATTTTATTTCGGTTTTCCAAGCACTTATCATCGCACAGTATTTTTGTACTATGGACGCCAAGTCAGCAAAGCGTGTAATATTACGATGACTTACGACGTTGAGTATTCCCTTATCCGTGCAGTTACTGCAAAAGATTGAAATTGCGTCTCCCTCGCGGCAGTCCTTTATCCTGTTCATAACCAGGAGGAATCTGGCCTAGTAATGATATACTGTTTCTTCGGGCATTTGCCTGATTTGGGAAAGATCGCTTAAGATCGGGCGGGCGGCAGTCGTTGAATCTAAGACTTCGCCCAGTTTGCTGTTCGGAGGCCGAAGAACTTCCGGATTCTGAGATCCGGAGTCTTGGATGTTATCCGATTTGCCTGATTTTAAGCTCAGGTCTTGGATTGTATCCTCCCCTCCGCGGATATCCGGCATGGAGGGTTTCAGGAATTCGGACGTAGCTAGTCCTTAAGATAGATGAAGGGTCACCGCATTGCGTCTCCACCACAGCAACGTGGTGGGTGACTTGGGGAGAGTTAATTTCTCTTAGATCGGATTTAAGCCCAACTTGGTCGTAATTTGTAGCGACACCCAGTGCGGCGATGCGATCCAGGAGCTCGTTTATAGAAGAGAGCTCCATTGGATCCAATTGCTCGGTGAGTTCTGAGCCGACGTGGAGGTTGCTTTCGATGACCCGGGAGGTCACCGTCGGCGCAACAGCCGAACAGGTGGTTGCGAGAAAACCACCTAGCCGGAGAGTTTGGCCGACAGCCAAGGCTCCTTTTGTAATGGCGCCGTCTTTAAAGACGGGAAAAGGCATCCTTCCTGATCGCGACGGCACAGAGGAACTCTCAATGAAAGCACCAATGTCGGTGTCAAAACCGGCGGATCTCGGGTAGGGGGTCCCGAACTGTGCGTCAAGGTCGGATGGTAACAGGAGACAAGGGACACTTTATTTTACCCAGGTTCGGGCCCTCTCGATGGAGGTAAAACCCTACTCCTGCTAGGTTAATATTGATGATATGGGTAGTACAAGAGTAGATCTACCACGAGATCAAGGATGCTAAACCCTAGAAGCTAGCCTATGGTATGATTGTGTATGATGATGGTTGTCCTACGGACTACAACCCTCCGGTTTATATGGACACCGGATAGGGTTAGGGTTACACAGAGTCGGTTACATAAGTAGGAGATCTTGAATATCCGCATCGCCAAGCTTGCCTTCCACGCCAAGGAAAGTCCCATCCGGACTCGGGACGAAGTCTTCAATCTTGTATCTTCATAGTCCTGGAGTCCGGCTGAAGGTATAGTCCAGCTATCCGAACACCCCCTAATCCAGGACTCCCTCATTCACCCTTAGCACTTCATATTGTCATATCATGCATCATGATGCATCTGTTTGCTTTATATTTATTGTTCTTCCCCCTCTTCTCTCTGGTAGACACCGAGACTGGCGCTGCTTTCCAGTACGACTACGGTGTCGACGACCCCTCCTTCTCGACAGAGCTTCCAAGCAAGCAAAATCCCCCTTGATCGTTCCGATACCGCCTACTCTTTCCCTCTACTGCTTGCATTAGAGTAGTGATACTGTTATTGTCTTATCGTTTGATTACTGTTGCTGATACTTTTACATGTTATCCTAATGCTTAGTATAGGTATGCTAGTATTCTATCAGTGGCCCTATATTCTTGTCTGTCTACCATGCTATACTATCGGGACGTGATCCCTTCGGGAAGTGATCACGGGTATATATATACATAGTATACATGATACATGTTGTGACTAAAGTCGGGTCGGCTCGTAGAGTACCCGCGAGTGATTCACGGACTGGGGGTAGAAAGGCATTTATCCCGACGGCCCCCTGAGTGATTCTTTGGGGCAGAACGACAGGGCAGGTTGAGACCACCTAAGAGAGAGGTGGGCCTGGTCCCTGGTCGTTGTCCGCGCTTACTTCAAAGTAACACGCTTAACGAGATTGGGTATTTGATCTGAGTTGCCGGAATGGACGATGGCATGTCGGCGGCAGCGGCACTGGCCGAAAGGGAAGGAGGAGTGGTCGGGAGGCGCGGAGGTCGAAAGGGGGTGGGGAAGAGAAGTTGGGTCATGGCGGCCGGTGTACGAAAGACGATTTTTGGCCGGCGCGACCGCGGGAGGATAGCAGCTCCATCCTTGCCGCCGGGGAGCGGAGGAACGATGCTCATGTATGGGGTATGGCCACATGTATCTTTCCGATGCAGAGGCCGAGGGATGTCCTCCTTTTCAAAAAAAAGTATGGGATATGGCCTTGCGACTTGGTTTGTTGCCGGCGTTGGAAAAAAAGAGGACCTTTGTGCTTGACAGAATACGTACTAGTTTGTGAGCTGAATTGATTGAGGCGGCGGCGTGTTGTTTGTGATTGTCGGCGGCGACGAGAAGCGATTGATTAGTGAGGTGGAGCGGGAGAGGAGGAATTGGATGGGGAGTCAACGACGGCGACGGCGGGTGCAGTTACTGACCGGAGATGAAGGAGGCGAGGTCCTCACGGACGGACGGCAAGTTGGCGGCCTGGGAACGTACGGCGCGACGAGAGGGCTCGTCTCGCCGGCATGGTAAGGTAAGTGAAGGCGACCGATTCGATTCGACCGTGGAGATGGAAAAAAGATAAAGTTTTGCCGCGAGTCGTCGATGAGAAAAAGGAAAGAAGAAAAAAAAAAGATGATTCCCGGAGAAGGAAAGGAACTGACGAGAAACAAGCAGGCTGGACGCGCGGAAGGAATCAATCAGCTAGCCTACTAGGATGTGGACTGGGTCGGTTTCGTAACCGAATATGGCACGGATCGAGTCCATATTAAACCCCCGGCCCTGAGCCGGACCAGAAGAAATCTCTACTCTTAATGGAGCAGTTGGTAGTCTCGCTTTCAGGTTTTTTTTCGTCCCACCACTTTCGTCCGGTTTTTTTCGTAGGTTAACCATCGTAGATTTTTTTCGATGCTGGTTTCTTATTCACCGGTTTATTTACCCCTCAGCTCTTTCCTTGCAAATCAGCACTTTCCAAACGTGCACGCAATCACGGATCTAAATTTACTAACTTATTCAAATCAACCGATACCTTCCATTATTGCAAATTTCTTTAGGAAACAAATAATAGATTTTAAAGAAACAAATAAAAGATTTTAAAGACGCATCATACTTTACTAACAATCACTAAAAATCAAATCTAAATTAATTAACCTTATTTTAAATCACTCAATCACTTTAATTAGAAAACATTTTCTTTCCTAACTGCACCCCGCTTAGTGTGCACATAACAATCCGAAGTAATTAGAGTCACATGATTGAATCCATTTATTTAGAGCGACATGATTGAATTCATTTATAACAATAATTCTCACCAAAAGTGCGTTTAGCAATTTTAGAGGGCGGACCAAAACTCTGTCATCCGCTCACCCACGTTTGTTTAGGTACAGGAAAAAATGGCATAATATATGGAAACAACACGACCGGGGCGGCGGCGCAATCTTCAGGGATAGGGGATTGGAGGAGAAGGATTGGCCTGGCAGCATGACCGGGGTGCTTCCCCGCGGCCGCGGCCGTCCTCGCGATGCCACCTACCCGAAATCAATGCTGCTCCCTGCCGTCAGCCGAGGCGACGCCGCCTGCCCTCCTACCCACGGTCCGCTGCCGTGTGCGGCTAAGGCGGGAGGAGTAGCGACGGGGTCGAGGTCCTTCATGCGTTCCGGGATGGAGGCCATGATTTCATCGAGGTCGTTGCTGCCTCCTACACTAAGGGTGTGTCGCCGAGATTGAGGCGAGCATGAGGAGCTGTGGCCACCACCATGGTCACCCCATCGCAGGGGATGGAGCACGCCGCTGGCCTACAACTTGTGGAAATCACTGTTTCTCTTCAGGTCGCGTGGTGACCGGATCTTGCCGATGCGTCCCTCCCCGACGACCTCCTCTTTGCCCGGTTGGCCGGCATGGATCTCGCCATTGCTGCCCTCAACTTCTCTGCCTCGAGCTCGACGGTCAGCCACCATGGATCCCCCAGCTGGAGGGTCACGTGAACCAGCCGTCCTCCCATGCTGCAGCGGCGAGAAGGTGACATGGCTCTCCGTGCACGAATAGTGGAGTTCAGTCAAGTACTTATATACTTGGCCTCTACTGCTGATCCATGTACATGGAGAAGAACAGACAACCGCTTATTCATGCTTCGTTCCACACCTTTGCGCTACATTACTGGAGGTGACATTTTCCTATCTCTCTATATTGTAACAAGCCTGCTGCCTGCATAGCTAATGGATTTTTTATTTAAATTTATCGCTGCTTAGTGCTTTGTTGCAATTGTTCACCCAAGATTCTTATATATAATCTGAGCGTATGTAGGCATACTTAGCTTTGCTATTCCATTTTTTCTGGCGCATAGAAATAAGAGTATTGTCCTGGTTAGGTATTCAATTGAGTATGGTATTTGGATTGCTATCAGAATGTCTTTTCTATGCATGTGATTTCTCACATCTGGTTATAATATTTGTGAAGACGTGCATTGCACGTGCACTTGGAAGCGGGCCCGTGGCCCGCGCTGGACGGTGCCGACGCCGACCCGAGCCACCTCGTCCGCGTATTCTTGGAGCTTTGGCTGGTCGATTTTCATGAAATTAATTCCCTCAGTTCTGGTGGCAAATAGACCCGAGCCACCTCGTCCGCGTATTCTTGGAGCTTTGGCTGGTCGATTTTCATGAAATTAATTCCCTGGTGGCAAATATAATACACATAATCCATATTGTTATGCATTAGTGTGTATGTGTGAAATAGATGGATTATGGTCCCGTACCCAATAAGATGGATATGTGTGTGTGTGTTAGAGAGAGAGGGAGAGGGGGATAGAGAGTGAGGAAGAGGGAGGGAGAGTGTGTGTCTTTGTGTGTGAGGATTTGATGGTAAAAAAGGTCGCCAATGTCGTAATATTGAACTCTTAAAGTTAATGTGGCCCCGTTGCAACGCACGGGCATTCTTCTAGTTTCAGCAGCACCCGACCCGCCCCCTTCTCTGCTCGCAGATCGCTGTGGCTGATAATATGGCGTCTGGCTCTGTTCCCCTTGGGAGCAGAGGGCTGGTGTCTTGCGCGCGCAGCCTCAGCTGCCGCGCCGATGACGCGCCTCCTCTACCCCCCGACCTGGAAAATGCCATCTACGAGCTCATCGTCGGCTTCTACGACCAGGCGTTCGACCGGCTGCCCTGCGGGAGGATTCCGGGCCTCCTCGACCTCCTTGCCACCGGCGGCGGCGGCACCTGCCTCGGCGTTCTCGACCCCGTCTCCAACATCATCCTCAACACCCTCGCCCTCCTCTCCGAAGGCGCGGCCGCCGCCGCCTCCACCGCTCCACCCGCCGCAAAGAGGTCCAAAAGACAAGTGCGCAACGCCTGACAGTGGCAAGAAATTGCAAACAGGTCCTGCCAAAGTCTCCTGGCCTTTCTCATGGTCTATTTCGGATGCCTCAAAAAGGAACAGGCCGCCCGCTACCTCTACTGGGCTGATGCCAATCTCAGCCTCGCCGTCATGCTCGTCCAATACGATCTCTACTATGCGGAGGCGGAGGAACTGGACCCTGAATCCGACAGGACGCGGGCCGCCCTCGAGTGGGCGGCCACCATGGCCGGTCACCCTTCCCCTGGCGTTTTGACTAAGCTCATGTCATCCCGTCTCAAAGAGGACGACTTTCACCTTCTGGAGAAGGTACTCTTTTCAGCAGCAGATCCCCCTCTCAAGGTTGATGATGTCGGAGCAATCGACCCCATATTGCGCATGATTATGAACCCGCCCTGTGCTGCCACCATAATCAATACCAGAAAAGGGCCGATTCTCCATGTCCGTAAGAACCTCGACGCTGTGTGCTCGACCGCCCCCGCCACTACAGAGGACACCAGGATCACCTCCACAGCCCTGTGCTGGGACGGAAAATCCATCTCGTCGCTGCAGTGCGGACTGCCTGACAAGCTGCAACGTTGCCTGGGAAGAGCAGATGGTCTGGAACAATATTTGAAGACGACCCCATGTAGCCGTGACGCCTGCGATTACCTGCAAACTCTAAATATGCGCCTCCACGGTATGATTCACAACTTCTGCATCAAGGCGCTCAAGCTGCTGCCCACGCCATCCGGCTCGCTCATGCGTGGCTTCCTCATGGCCGGCCACTGCTACGGCTCCATGGACCCTGTCTCCAACATTATCGTCAACTACATCTGGTACAACAGCCAAGGCTGCCTTCTCTCAGAGTCTGATCGCAGCAAGATTGAGCAATACAATGACATACTGGACCCCCTATCTCTGCTCCGCACACATGTCCACTCCCTCAAGGGCCTTATGGAGCTCGCCGCATTCGCCGGCCCCCAGTTCTCAACAGAGGCTTGTGCTCTGGAGTTGCTCTGCGGTGCAAGATGTGACATCGTTGACATGTTGCCATTATCGCCAGAGATGCTTGAAAAGAAGAACCCCTTCCATGAAGCTGCCAAGGCCGCTGGACACCCTCTACCGCTTCAGCTGGGTGAACTGCACATGCTGCTGCTGCGTATGCCCGATGAGCGAAGCGCGCTGCTCTCCTTTATGACCGAGGCTCGAACTGGCGGTACTGTGTTGCGCCTCCGTGACATGACACTTCGTATGAGGCGCGTGTGGTGTAGATACTCGGCTGCTAAAACTGGCCGCATTGTGCAAGCTCCTGATCTTTTTCCAGAGTCTCGGAGGTTGGTGTCTAGCATGAGATCACAGTATGAGGAGGGGAGGAGCTGGTTCCGTTCAAAGATTGAACAGGTGCTGAAGGATTACACGACCCAGCATTTTTGGGTAGGTATATCCTTAGCTAGCTGCTACGTACATTTGCTTTAATTACCTTCATTTGGCCTACTCTCTTACTCGACTTGCCTGCTTCTTGTTGTAGGAACCACAGTATAAACTTGATATTATCTGTGGCGTGGAGGAAATCAACCAAAGCTGCCCCCGCTCGGGTAAGATGTGCTACCGCGTGAACTTCACTGCTACTTCTGATTTGCAGCTTCAGAGGACGCTATTCTTCGCCGAGTTTTTGTTCTCAGGTGGGCCAAGGCCAGAGACCTGCTGCCCTCTACCCTATGAGTATGCAAGTAAGCCCCCTCTAGTTTCTCTGCGGCACGGCTGATTGGCTTTTTATTATCGTGTGTTGTAGTAGTCTCACTGAACCATGCATGATCGGGTTTTATTTTGTTGACAGGCCGTTGCTACTCTGGCGTGCTTACCGCAAGGAAAATTGTGTATCCAGATGACGCCAAATACATCCCACACGATATCACCGATGACGGAACCTGCCACGTGGATGACATGCTAGAGATGGACGTCGTCCTCAGTTCGGAGATGGACGTGAAGCTTGTGGAGAAACTCAACAAGATGCGCACTGAAGAGTGAGTCACGGCGGGCGAGCTTGTGTGTGATGCTATCAGCTGTGAAGTTGGACCATAGTACTATAATATATGCTTCCTGCTGTGTGTTATGATGTCCTAATTAATGGGCATCCTGCGTTGTATTATCGAGACTGGATGATATTCTTCACCATGCATGTTTGGTTGCCTTTGAGCTACTCTTATGCACGTGTCCATGCCTAGCTTGCTTGCTTGGCCTTGTTAAATACTGTCGTCGTGAAGCCCGTGCATGTACCTTTGTTGCTTTTTTAATTGAGAGAAAAAGAAGCAATGGTTTTTAAGGAAGGCCGATGGTGAGGGAGTTATGTTTTTTTTTTTGACCGTGGAGGTAGTTATGTTTACCAGACGGGTTCTTGTAACTCCATGTATTTTTTCTTATATTTTGTTACATGCGAGTCTTTATTGCTTCTTTTTCTTAGTTTTCTTGTATGTCTAGCATGCTATCTTGTATTCTTGTCTTGACCAATCAGGTTCGCTTAACGATGGCCCAAAATATAGTTAAGGGAGGTATAGATCTAGTTGTTCATGCATGAGAGAATACAGGATCATGAGAGAAACCGGTAGAGCAGAAATTTTTGTGTACCTTGTGGTTTCATGCACGTGTTTGCATTTTTTTTCCTTTGATATGTACAAATGCTTGTGTGCGTTTTTGAGCAAGCATAATTTGGAGGTTTATGATGGTCGCTGAATCTACATGTGCGTGCCATCTGAACATAATTTACTGGTGTAATTCATGGTGTCATTGGAAGTTTGTTACCTATATATGTAAACTACCAGGGATATTTCAACTTCAGATAGCACTGGTTGTAACGTCCAAAACTCTTGCTGGTGCACATCAGCACATGACTAATGGGGATTTGACGAATGACCTTGCTGTCCATCTGGCAGTAGATGGGTGTCAACTGTCAAGTGCCTGACCATCCCAAGTTTTGGTTGCAGCACTGTTTTGGTTACCGAGTGGTGCATTTTTATCGAGGGGAACTGGTAAACGTGGTTATCATGGTTACCAAGAAATTTTGAGAAAATTTCGAACAAAATTTATAATTAAGTTTTGAATTCATTTTTTAAATAGATATAGATTGCACTTGAACTAATATTAGTTCAAAAAAAGTGCACGAAGGAGAACTCAAACAGAGGTGCACATGAACTTCATTGACATCCATATAAAAGAAACCAGTGAAGTGGGATGGCGCTTTACTGGAGTTTATGGTGAACCAAGTGGCGACAAGAAACACCTGGCATGGGACTATGTTAGGCAACAACACGCGATGATATGCCTGCCTTGGCTTATGGCCGGTGATTTTAATGATTTTACCAGTGCTCAAGAGAGGGAAGCTACAAGACCTCAACGATCTATGCATGTGTTCAGTAGTGCACTCGGCGACTGCAACTTGGATGATTTGGGATATAATGGAGAGTTGTTCACATGGAGAAGGGGGCGTATACGTGAATGTCTGGACCGAGTGGTAGGTAACGGTGCATTGACAGACCAATTTCCATGGTTATCCAATGATCAGTTCGACAAATCTGACCAGAGACCGGTCGTGATAGACACTGGGCTCCAGAGTCGAGTGCAACCGAGGGGACCCTGCGGGCCTTGAATGTTTGAGGCAAAGTGGTTAGCTGGCGAGGATGTAGAAACAATAGTTCAAACATGGGATTTGCGGAAATCACAAGGTGTAGCATCTCTAGCGGAGATCACGTCTGATGTGCACACCGCGCTTCACCTGTAGGACAAGGAGGTACTAAAAAAGTTGAATGAAGTGATGGTTGGACCGCTGGCAGATGAGGCGCATGTCAACATGAACACCACCTCCAAATTGAGAATTTTCTCGGGCGGGATGAGATATATTGGAGTATGGTTTTTCCTAGCCTAAGCTACACAGCACCCCCTATCCTAACCGTTCCCTCTGGACTCGCACGCATAGAGATATGAGGAGTGTTCTGAGAATTTGTAGCTGTGTCAGAGTGATCGGTGCTTACATTACACCGGAGGGGACCTGCAAAATCTGAATCTTGATGGGACGCGTTGGCTACTATTCACCACGTGAACTGCCACATGATCCTGACTTCTCAGACGAGCTGGATGGATTCAACCGTTCCGTCTGGACTCGCACGCATAGAGATATGAGCAGTGTTCTGAGAATTTGTAGCTGTGTCAGAGTGATCAGTGCTTATATTACACCGGAGGGGACCTGCAAAATCTGAATCTTGATGTACACTGCAGGTTGCAGTTTGGGGCTGACCAGCCATCCAACACTGTTCAATTTTTATTTATACAACTGCTATCATTTTTTTATACCAACTCTCTCATCACTACTAGAAAAAAGGTTGTTAGTGGTGCAACAGTTTTGGCTATTAATGGCGCACTATAGGTGCGCCACTATTAACACACCACTAGTAACTGTTAGTAATGGCGCAGATTTGGTGCGCCATTACTATCACATATAGTAATGGCGCGTCAATATGCTTAATCTCAAGTCAAATCGTACTCCGGGGTCAAACTTCCCGAAATGTCACCCATCCTCACACTACTCTAGCCCGAGCACGCTTAACTTCGCAGTTCTATCCAACCCCAGCACCAGCTCACTTAACAGGCACTTGTTGATATATCTATCATATCAATCCTATTAAACCTTGTTGATGTCTAGGACTTTGTTCATGTTCATGAGTGTGATGAAATTTTGAAAAAATATTTCAAACATCCAGGTCATATTACGTATCATATTTTGAACATTTTTTCCAAAAAAAAATTTGAAACCAATTTTTTTTTCTGTTACTAGTGGCGCACCTAGCAAATGGTGCGCCAGTACTAAGTTTGAATTTTTTTTCCATTTCCCCCCTCTAGATCTTAAAAGTCCCGTATCTTTTATTCTGTTAGGTTTTTTGGGATTCTAAAAATCTTCGACGGGGTTTTTGAGGAAGTCATATTTTG
Organism: Triticum aestivum; assembly: GCF_018294505.1. Lineage (NCBI taxonomy): Eukaryota > Viridiplantae > Streptophyta > Magnoliopsida > Poales > Poaceae > Triticum > Triticum aestivum. The sequence continues at coordinate 48,505,203 of NC_057812.1, read as the reverse complement.
GTTCCGGAAAAAAGTGCATTTTTCGGTATTGTACCGGGAAGCTTCTAGAAGGTTTCGGAGGATTCCGGAGGATTCCGCAGGGGTCCGAAAGTCCACAAGTGGGTCCACCACGACCCAAGGGCTAGCATGGGCTATGGGGAGGTGCCCTGGCCTTATTTGGCTAGGCGCACCAAGTCATCAAAAGCCATTGTGGCTAGGGAAGGCAAAAAAGGAAGGAGTCCTAGTAGGAATAGGATTGGACTTGGAGTCCAAGTCCTCTCCCCCTTACCTGCGCCCTAGGGCTTGGAGGGGATGTTTCCCACACCCCTCCACCTATATATAGAGGGGAGGGGCGCCCCAAGAGGACACACCAAGCCCTTGGCGCGCCTCTCTCTCCCGTTACTCCGTAGTTCCACCGCCTCGTCCCGGTGACGCTTAGCGAAGCGCTGTCGGTGCTCCGCCACCACCATCACCACCACGCCGTCATGTTGGTTGTGATCCCATCTACTTCTTCTCTCTCGCTTGCTGGATCAAGAACGAGGAGATGTCATCGAGCCGCACATGTGCTAAACTCGGAGGTGCCGTCCGTTTGGCACTAGATCTATTGGATCATGATCGGATCGCGAAGAGTACGACTACATCAACCGCGTTGTTAAACGCCTCCGCTTACGGTCTACGAAGGTACGTAAACATGCTATCCCCTCTCGTTGCTATGCATCTCGATGGAAGATCTTGCGTGTGCGTAGAATTTTTTTTGTTTTCCATGCAACGTTTTCCAACAATTATTTTTAGTACGTATAACTTATGCTTTATTACTTAAAATCATGGTAAAAATATGACCTAAAATATGAGTGGGACTAGTAAAATAGGGTGGAGGTTGTATTTGAATCACCTATCTTGGAAAGAACACGATGCCATTTGAAGATAGATCGGTTGCCCGTCGAGAAAGATAGACCAATGAAACATCAAACTACCGCCAAGGCCTTCATGCCTAAGTTCATTAACAAGTTGAATAAAATTTACAAGAAGTCATGGGCGGAGCTCCTCTATGGACAAATGGGGTCATAGACACCTTAATTGTCAATTATTACTAAAACTATAACTAACTAACACATGCATATCTTAGTTGTTGTCATTGATGTGAGGCATGCATGTGATGACAGAGGCCATCACATGTGACCATTCGAGTAAGGCTGAAAGAAACATTCATTATCCCATGTGCCTTTTTATTTCCAAACTTTTCATTCAAATCACATGAACATCCTCATGCCATATGTGATTGTATATATATTTGAGCCACCTATCTTGGAAGGAACACGATGCCATTGAAGATAGACTTATGAACATAGATCAGCTGGCCACCAGACTATCCTCGACGCCTTCATGTTTGAGTTCATGTACTAGGAATTTACGAGTTGAAGAAATTTTACAAGACATGGGTCATGGTCACCTTAATTGTTGATCATTATTAAAAATTTCAACATAACTAAGCATGCATGTCTTAGTCATTTTCATCGATGGAAGGCATGCTTGGGATGATAGACTAGTAGAAAACGGGCCTTTAGTCCCGGTTCCAGAGGGCCTCTAGTCCCGGTTCTGGAACCGGGACTAAAGGGTCAGGACTAAAGCCCAAAACCTTTAATCACGGTTCTCTTACGAACCGGGACTAAAGGGGCTCCACGTGGCCGTTGTCTGGAGCTCCACCTTTAGTCCGGGACTAAAGAACTTTTTTTTAATTTTTTTGATATTTTTCCCAATTTTCAAATTTCTGAATTATTTGATCTCTAATCACCCCTCATCACTGCTCAATTTAATCTCTAATCTCTAATCACCCCTCGTCATTCCAAATCGTCTAACTTCCCAGCCGGTCACCCATCCTTTCACTACTCCAGCCTGAGCACACTTAACTTCCGAGTTCTATTCCCCCTCATTTCCAAGTCCGCACTTGTTGTTTTCCTGACAATAGTAAGTTGTCAATCCTATTAACCCTTAGGAATTCAACTTGAGCATGAAGTCACACGTTTCACCGTTTATTCTTAAAACCAATAATTATTTAGTGACACTAATATTTCTGAATAAGTAGTTTGACCACAGTTTGACAAAAAATTCAAAAAAACATAAATTTGAGGATACTTTTTTTCCTTTCAGAAATTGAGGATTCTAAAATGCTGCAAAACGGCCTACGGTCGTCGAAATCGGCACCGGATTTTCGTGCTAAACATTTTGATATATTATACGTTTTTTTCGACATCGTATGCAAAAGTTATAGCTGTTTACTTTTTCATAACATTTTTTTGCAAAACATGTCCAAATTTAAGTTTTTAAATTTTCCTAACTAGTACATGTAGTAGCATAACTACAACTTGAAGGATTTTAATTTTTGAAATTTTTATCATTTTCTTTTTTTTTCAAAACAAATTTCAGAACCCCTTTAGTCCCGGTTTGAGACACGAACTGGGACTAAAGGTCATCGCACCCTTTAGTACCGGTTCGTGTCTCAAAACGAGACTAAATGTCTCATTTGAACCGGGACTAATGCCTTCCCGATGCCCTAGCCACTCGAACCTGGACTAATGCTCACATCAGTCCCGATTCGTAATAAAACCAGAACTAATGTGTACACTGAGCTTGGACGAAAGCCCTGTTTTCTTCTAGTGATAGAGGTCATCACATATGGCCATTTGATTAAGGTTGAAAGAAATATTTTATTATCACATGTGCCTTTTTTTATTTCCAGACGTTTCATCCAAATCACATGAACATCGTCATTCCATATGTGATAGTATATATTCGAGACATACTATCTTGGAAAGAACACGATGCAATTAAAAATACAGAATGACTAATTCACATCTAGATGTTTTTTAAGAATGTCACATCTAACTGTCTTTACCGCCCGATCTGTCTGTGCTTTATTTTTCCCGCACGAACTGATCCGCTCGCATTGCGTTTCCATCCCGCGTCGCGTGTCGCATCGGTTGGGTCGGGAGGGATACAGCCCGACCGGGCTGTGTTTTTTTGTTTTGGGCTGGCCCCTTTTTTGTTTATTGGGCTTGCTTAAGATCGAGCCAGCAGCCTCAGTCCAGTGCTCACTCTCCTTTCTCCCCCTAAAAAAAGTCGTCACTCTCCGTCGCCCCTTCCCCTCCTCATCCCCTGTTCTTTCCACCATTTTTTGTTTTGATCGAATCCAAATAAGAGACGACCTGATCTGGTGCGCTTGTGGCGGCAGAGATGGCAGGGGAGGCCGGCAGAGTGAGTGTTCATCCCTTTTTTTTTCACGCATCTAGTTAGGGATGAACAGCAAGAACTCGAAGCAGTAGATTTTCTCGCAACTAAGTTTGTTTGAGGGATGAACAGCAAGATCTCGGGGGCGGAAGAGGATATGTGTTTATATGAGTGGCATATATATGAGGGGGTGGGTGTTTGTCTGATTCAATAGGTTTGTTTGCAGATGAAATACAGAGCAGATGAAATGTTTTTCTA
>NC_057812.1:48452308-48501426 GCF_018294505.1 Triticum aestivum | reverse complement strand
GGGGGAGATGTCTGTATGTTTCTTTTTGTGTGTCTGTTTGTAGGGATCCCTGATGAATGAATACTTCAAACTTTTCAGACGAAACAAGGGTTTTGATTTCTTTTAAAGTTGTGGCATATGGTACAACTCTGGAAATTGACAGCATAGTAGTAGCAGGCCTGAATGTGAAATCTTTTTTGAAGTTACGTGATTGAAATTCCAACGAATAGTATTCTGATCTATGTGTATTCTCCAACTAGAGATTTATGTGATGCGGCAAGTGGGATGCTATTCACTTTAATACTGGTAGGTAAATTCACTATTTGAACCTTGAAATACACTTTGTTCAGTTATATTATACTAACCAGGACGTTCAGAACGTTCTATTCCAGATACTACTTATTTTTTCAGTTTTTAGGTTCTAACAGTTTTAGGTGTCAACTCCTTCCCTTTTTTTAAGCACACATTTTCTGTTGAAAGCTCATGTCTGTTCCAGAATGATACTTCCTGGTAGTTTTTGATATGTTTTTATCATCTTTTAAAGGCTGCTAGGCGGGAATATCTGAAACTATTGCTTTGTTTTGAGGACATGAGGTATTAGTTTATGTTAGTAGGAAATAGGAGATGTCTTGTTTTTTGTGGTATACTGATTTTGAATCCTACTGGAAACGAGAACATTTATGAGTATGCAGTAGTACATTATTTTTTTCGGGGTACATCGTTGAGAAACACTTGCATATAGTGAAAATACAAGTTTTTATATGTTATATTGTATGCTTTTTTATTATTTTTAATTTTTCATTTTTTTCGAGCGGGATGAGAAGTGTATATTGGGGGTAGTTTCGAGTTAGCTTGTCTGAACAAGAGCATATAGCATGTGCAATGTAGACCATTTTTGCAGTTTGTTTGACTAATAGAATTAGCAGTTAACTGTTTTTCCTTTTCTTTTTTCTCATCGAGAGTTGTCTTGTGGGCTATGTGGGAACTTTTGTCTAGATGATGCTGAAGATGACTTAAAGATCGACGTTCAGGATGAGTTGTATTTGTTTTCCTTCTCTTTTCCTTTTTCATTGATTTTTTCTAAATGCATGCAGCTCTTGTTTGATTTGAACATTTTCTTTTGCGGACCACACCTGGGACATTCATTATTAATAGATACCTTTTTTATTCCTGTTTCTTTTCTGTTTTGTGGATACAGAAATTGCTACAAGCTTGAACATCGCCAAAGAAAGGATGGCCAGGGTTCGTCTAGGCAGCGGGGAGGCAAAGACTCGCATTGAATACAACACCTCTTGTGATGGATGCATAGCTTTCAACAAGGACTGGAGATGCTTTTGTCTCGAAGACGACCCTGAACATCAACAACCACATTTTCATCGTCTTCAAGGCCAGCACCAAGTCTTACCAGAATGTTACTGTCGTCGTCAACAAGCTCTAAGAGACACTCTTCCACAAGCTATGTCCTCTAGTTATGTAGCATGATGATGCAAAAAATATCGCAGCAATCCTTGTATATGCGTTGGACAAGAAACCAAGTACCTCTTGTTTTCTATGTTTGTTTATCTCTGCACTGTTAGAACTATGTGCATGTGTTTCTGGTAATGATAGTCGTTATCTATTTTCATCAGTGCCTTTCTTTAGCAGTAACTAGCAAAAAGGACCGTGTGTTGCAACTAGAGAAAAATATATCACACGCTCTTAATTTATAATAGATGGTCTATAATGTGAGAATTTGTAGCTATGGCTCAAACAAAGATGGTCTTAACCTATAAAACCGTAATTTAAGATCCTACAGGTGTTCTATTTCAACACGGCTTGCATGCAGATTTAATCCGTACAAAGAAACGAGCAAGTGATCATGCATTTATTCATGTCATATTCAGATGCGAGGAAACCTTGGTGTGGTGACTAACATTGCAGACTAGATAGTATATTTTAAATCGTTAACACGTAAAATAATATCATATTCAGATTCTACATATTTTTCTAATCAAATTTCATATATAACATGTTAAATTTAGAGTTACGGTTTAGAAGATATGAGTATTTTAAAAAATATTTGATATGTACTGCGGGTTTAATGTTAAAAACATTAAGGGGTTTTTCATAAAATAGCATGACGGACTAAGAATACCTACTTCTTTTATTAGTAGGTATAGATTTGTTTGTTTTTGGATATTTTGTCTATGTCATTTGTTCTTTGTAGGGGGGAGAAAATTTGATTGCAGTGTCTGTGTTTTTGTAGGTGTCCTAGTTGCATGTCAACCATCGACCCGCAACTAGGGGACGTTTGTTTGTAGGGCCCCCAGTTAGTATGTTAATCATTCACTACTAGAGAAAACCTTACTAGCAGCGCTGGTTTTTGCATACCAGTAGCGCGGGCACCCGCGCTACTGCTAGGGCGCTACAGCTATTATTTAACAGTAGCGCGTTTCTAAACAAGCGCTCTAGCTAAAATACTTAGTAGTAGCGCTGATACGTCTCCAACGTATCTATAATTTTTGATTGCTCCATGCTATATTATCTACTGTTTTGGACAATATTTGGCTTTATTTTCCACTTTTATATTATTTTTGGGACTAACCTATTTACCGGAGGTCCAACCCAGAATTGCTGTTTTTTGCCTATTTCAGAGTTTCGAAGAAACGGAATAACAAACGGAGTCCAAACGGAACGAAACCTTCGGGAACGTGATTTTCTCACCGAATATGATCCATGAGACTTGGACCCTCACTACAGGAATCAGCTATTTTGCCGTCTGCCACGGCGAACGGCAAAGGCATGAATGGCGGACGGCAAAGGCCTTTGCCGTCAGCCGCGGACGGCAAAAGGCTCCGGCAAAGTAGGCTACGGTAAACAGCTACTTTGTCGTCTGCTTCCTGGCGGCTGACGGCAAAGGCTCTTTGCCGTCTGCGGCGGACGGCAAAGAGAGCGGACGGCAATAATTGCGCTGTCAATCCGTTAAGTGGCTAACGGCTTCTACATATGTACATACATACAACCGAACGATCAGATACGGAGCCAAAAACCTAATTCCACCGCCGCAACTTTTTGTATCCACGAGATCCCATCTTGCGGCCTGTTCCGGAGCTCCGCCGGAAGGGGAATCCACCATGGAGGGCTTCTACATCATCGTAGCCTCTCCGATGAAGTGTGAGTAGTTTACCTCAGACCTTCGGGTCCATAGTTAGTAGCTAGATGGCTTCTTCTCTCTTTTTGGATCTCAATACAATGTTCTCCCCCTCTCTCATGGAGATCTATTTGATGTAATCTTCTTTTTGCGGTGTGTTTGTTGAGATCCATGAATTGTGGGTTTATGATCAAAATTATCTATGAACAATATTTGAATCTTCTCTGAATTCTTTTATGTATGATTGGTTATCTTTGCAAGTCTCTTCGAATTATCCGTTTGATTTGGCCAACTAGATTGGTAGTTCTTGCAATGGGAGAAGTGCTTAGCTTTGGGTTCAATCTTGCGGTGTCCTTTTCCAGTGACAGTAGGGGCAGCAAGGCACGTATTGTATTGTTGCCATCGAGGCTAACAAGATGGGTTTTATCATATTGCGTGAATTTATCCCTCTACATCATGTCATCTTGCTTAAGGCCTTACTCTGTTTTTATGAACTTAATTCTCTAGATGCATGCTGGATAGCGGTCGATGAGTGGAGTAATAGTAGTAGATGCAGGCAGGAGTCGGTCTACTTGTCTCGGACGTGATGCCTATATACATGATCATACCTAGATACTCTCATAACTATGCTCAATTCTGTCAATTGCTCAACAGTAATTCGTTCACCCACCGTAAAATACTTATGCTCTTGAGAGAAGCCACTAGTGAAATCTATGGCCCCGGGGTCTATTCTCTATCATATTAATCTTCCATCACTTTATTATTGCTTTGCTTTTTTACTTTGCTTTTTATTCTACTTTGCAGTTCATATCAAAAAATACCAAAAATATTATCTATCATCTCTATCAGATCTCACTCTCGTAAGTGGCCGTGAAGGGATTGACAACCCCTAATCGCGTTGGTTGCGTGGAGCTATTTGTTTTGTGTAGGTGCAAGGGACTCGCGCGTGGCCTCCTACTGGATTGATACTTTGGTTCTCAAAAACTGAGGGAAATACTTACGCTACTCTGCTGCATCATCCTCTCCTCTTCGGGGAAATCCAACGCAAGCTCAAGAGGTAGCAAGAAGAATTTCTGGCGCCGTTGCTGGGGAGTCTACGCAAAAGCCAACATACCAAGTACCCATCACAATCCCTTATCTCTCGCATTACATTATTTGCCATTTGCCTCTCATTTTCCTCTCCCCCACTTCACCCTTGCCATTTTATTCGCCCTCTCTTTTCCGTTTGCCTTTTTCTCACTTGCTTGTCATCATGGCTAGTCTTATTTCTTCTCCGCTCTCTCCCAAGAATGAAGTTTTAAATTTTAAGCAAAGGGAGGGAGAAAATCTAAGAGATGCTTGGTATAGAATTTTCAATGCTCAAAATAGATCTACTAGGAAGCACTTCAGTTCTTCTCCGCAATTTTTATGTAGGTGCTAATCCTTGGTATAGATATATCCTCGATACCATTACCGGATGGAATTTTTTGGGTAGCCACACTTTTGATTCTTATAACGCTATGATAGATTTATTTGGCTCACCACCTCTCTTGGTAAATGGAACTATGTTAACTTTGGAGCATGTAATGCAAAGACTTAAAATTATCGAAAATAAAGTTGCTACCGTTGAGTTAATTGAAAATCTAGATAAAAAGATCCACAATCAAATCACCCAATATGGATCTAAGGTAGGAGTAACTTTGAAAAATATTAAGGAGAAGGAACCCATAGTTAATGAGAGAATAAATCAAGATTCTACTAGAATTGATAAACTTGAGGGTATCATTACCAATTTGGGAACCGTTTTTTCTTCCGTAAAGAATACTCCAAGTCCTCCTACTAAAATTGCCAAGCTTATGTATGTTCCTAAAAATAAGAGTGAATCCTCTAGTAAGGAAACTGCGGACCTTAAATCTATAAGTATTCATCCCGATCTATTTGCTATCATTAAGGAACCATTTGCATCACATGAATTTTTCAATCTTGTGCCTAAGAGTTTGATAATTACTAAAAAGAAAGAAATCCCTAAGGATGGTAGATGTCTCATTGAAGAATCGCCTACCAAGGATGGCAATACCTAGATCTATCCCTGCTTTTATGCCTAGCTAGGGGCGTTAAACGATAGCGCTTGTTGGGAGGCAACCCAATTTTATTTTACTTTTTTTGCTTTTTTAGGAATAAATAATCCATCTACCTTCTGTTTAGATGTGGTTTTGTGTTTTAGTTAGTGTTTGTTCCAAGTAAAACCTTTAGGATAACCTACGGTAATAGTTATTTGATTCTGCTGCAGAAAACAGAAACTTTGTGGGCACGAGATTAGTTTTCATAAATCACAGGACGTGATTTTTAGTTGATTCTTTTTGCTGTACATCAATAAACAAATTATCTAGAACTTCCTATTTGGGCTGAATTTTTCACGTGCCAGAAGTTTGCGTTAGTCACCGATTACTACAGATTATTCTATTTTTGACAGATTCTGTTTTTGTGTGTTTTTTGCTTATTTTGATGAATCTATGGCTAGTAAAATAGTTTATAAACCATAGAGAAGTTGGAATACAGTAGGTTTAACACCAATATAAATAAAGAATGAGTTCATTACAGTACCTTGAAGTGGTGTTTTGCTTTCTTTCGCTAATGGAGCTCATGAGATTTCTGTTGAGTTTTGTGTTGTGAAGTTTTCAAGTTTTGGGTGAAATCTTTTGATGGATTATGGAACAAGGAGTGGAAAGAGCCTAAGCTTGGGGATGCCCATGGCACCCCCAAGATAATCTAAGGACACCAAAAATTCAAAGCTTGGGGATTCCCCGGAAGGCATCCCCTCTTTCGTCTACTTCCATCGGTAACTTTACTTGGAGCTATATTTTTATTCGCCACATGATATGTGTTTTGCTTGGAGCGTCTTGTATTATTTGAGTCTTTGCTTTTTAGTTTACCACAATCATCCTTGCTGTACACACCTTTGGAGAGAGCCATACATGATTTGGAAAATGTTAGAATACTCTATGTGCTTCACTTATATCTTTTGAGCTATATAGTTTGGCTCTAGTGCTTCACTTATATCTTTTAGAGCACGGTGGTGGATTTGTTTTATAGAAACCATTGATCTCTCATGCTTCACTTAGATTATTTTGAGAGTTTTATAGAAAACAGAAACTTTGTGGGCACGAGATTAGTTTTCATAAATCACAGGACGTGATTTTTAGTTGATTCTTTTTGCTGTACATCAATAAACCAATTATCTAGAACTTCCTATTTGGGCTGAATTTTTCACGTGCCAGAAGTTTGCGTTAGTCACAGATTACTACAGATTATTCTATTTTTGACAGATTATGTTTTTGTGTGTTGTTTGCTTATTTTGATGAATCTATGGCTAGTAAAATAGTTTAGAAACCATAGAGAAGTTGGAATACAGTAGGTTTAACACCAATATAAATAAAGAATGAGTTCATTACAGTACCTTGAAGTGGTGTTTTGCTTTCTTTCGCTAATGGAGCTCATGAGATTTCTGTTGAGTTTTGTGTTGTGAAGTTTTCAAGTTTTGGGTGAAATCTTTTGATGGATTATGGAACAAGGAGTGGAAAGAGCCTAAGCTAGGGGATGCCCATGGCACCCCCAAGATAATCTAAGGACACCAAAAATTCAAAGCTTGGGGATGCCCCGGAAGGCATCCCCTCTTTCGTCTACTTCCATCGGTAACTTTACTTGGAGCTATATTTTTATTCGCCAGATGATATGTGTTTTGCTTGGAGCGTCTTGTATTATTTGAGTCTTTGCTTTTTAGTTTACCACAATCATCCTTGCTGTACACACCTTTGGAGAGAGCCATACATGATTTGGAATTTGTTAGAATAATCTATGTGCTTCACTTATATCTTTTGAGCTATATAGTTTCGCTCTAGTGCTTCACTTATATCTTTTAGAGCACGGTGGTGGATTTGTTTTATAGAAACCATTGATCTCTCATGCTTCACTTAGATTATTTTGAGAGTTTTAAATAGCATGGTAATTCGCTTAAACAATACTAATATGCTTGGTATTCAAGATTTGTAAAACTTTCTTTTGAGTGCGTTGAATACTAAGAAAAGTTTGATGCTTGATAATTGTTTCGAGATATGGAGGTAGTAATATTAGAGTCATGCTAGTTGAGTAGTTGTGAATTTTAGAAATACTTGTGTTAAAGTTTGTGATTCCCGTAGCATGCACGTATGGTGAACCTTTATGTGATGAAGTCGGAGCGCATTATATTCATTGATTGTCTTCCTTATGTGTGGAGGTTGGGATCGCGCGATGGTTAACTCCTACCAACCCTTCCCCTAGGAGCATGCGTATAATATTTTGTTTTGATGAATTCTAAATTTTTGCAATAAGTATGTGAGTTCTTTATGACTAATGTTGAGTCCATGGATTATACGCACTCTCACCCTTCCACCATTGCTAGCCTTTCTAATACCGCGCACTTCTTGCCGGTATCATACACCCACCATAAACCTTCCTCAAAACAGCCACCATACCTACCTATCATGGCATTTTCATAGCCATTCCGAGATATATTGCCATGCAACTTTCCACCGTTCCGTTTATTATGACACGCTCCATCATTGTCAAATTTCTTAGCGTGATCATGTAGTTGACATCGTATTTGTGGCAAAGCCACCGTTCATAATTCTTTCATACATGTCACTCATGAATCATTGCATATTCCGGTACACCGCCGGAGGCATACACATAGAGTCATATTTTGTTCTAAGTATCGAGTTGAAATTGTTGAGTTGTAAGTAAATAAAAGTGTGATGATCATCATTTTTAGAGCATTGTCCCAAGTGGGGAAAGGATGATGGAGACTATGATTCCCCCATAAGTCGGGATGAGACTCCGGATGAAAAAAAAAGAGCCCAAAAAAAAGAGAAAGGCCCAAATAAAAAAATGAGAGAAAAAGAGAGAAGGGACAATGTTACTATCCTTTTACCACACTTGTGCTTCAAAGTAGCACCATGATCTTCATGATAGAGAGTATCTCATTTTGTCACTTTCATATACTAGTGGGAATTTTTCATTATAGAACTTGGCTTGTATATTCCAATGATGGGCTTCCTCAAATTGCCCTAGGTCTTCGTGAGCAAGCGAGTTGGATGCACACCCACTTAGTTTCTTTTGTTGAGCTTTCATATACTTATAGCTCTAGTGCATCCGTTGCATGGCAATCCCTAATCACTCACATTGATATCTATTGATGGGCATCTTCATAGCCCGTTGATACACCTAGTTGATGTGAGACTATCTTCTCCCTTTTTGTCTTCTCCAGAACCACCATTCTATTCCACATATAGTGCTATATCCATGGCTCACGCTCATGTATTGCGTGATAGTTGAAAAGTTTGAAAATTCTAAAGTATGAAACAATTGCTTGGCTGAAACCGGGGTTGTGCATGATTAAATATTTTGTGTGATGAATATAGAGCATAGCCAGACTATATGATTTTGTAGGGATAGCTTTCTTTGGCCATGTTATTTTGAGAAGACATGATTGCTTTGTTAGTATGCTTGAAGTATTATTATTTTTATGTCAATATTAAACTTTTGTCTTTAAACTTTTGAATCTGAATATTCATACCACAATTAAGAAGAATTACATTGAAATTATGCCAAGTAGCACTCCGCATCAAAAATTATCTTTTTATCATTTACCTACTCGAGGACGAGCAGGAATTAAGCTTGGGGATGCCTGATACGTCTCCAACGTATCTATAATTTTTGATTGCTCCATGCTATATTATCTACTGTTTTGGATAATATTGGGCTTTATTTTCCACTTTTATATTACTTTTGGGACTAACCTATTAACCGGAGGCCCGTCCCAGAATTGCTGTTTTTTTGCCTATTTCAGAATTTTGAAGAAACGGAATATCAAACGGAATGAAACCTTCGGGAATGTGATTTTCTCACCGAATATGATCCAGGAGACATGGACCCTATGCCACGAAAGCCAGGAGGTGGCCACGAGGGTAGGGGCGCGCCCTCCCCCCCAGGGCGCGCCCCCTGCCTCGTGGGCCCTCCGTTGCTCCACCGACGTACTCCTTCCTCCTATATATACCTACGTACCCCCGAACGATCAGATACGGAGCCAAAAACCTAATTCCACCGCCGCAACTTTCTGTATCCACGAGTTCCCATCTTGGGGCCTGTTCCGGAGCTCCGCCGGAAGGGGAATCCACCACGGAGGGCTTCTACATCATCATAGCCTCTCCGATGAAGTGTGAGTAGTTTACCTCAGACCTTCGGGTCCATAGTTAGTAGCTAGATGGCTTCTTCTCTCTTTTTGGATCTCAATACAATGTTCTCCCCCTCTCTTGTGGAGATCTATTCGATGTAATCTTCTTTTTGCGGTGTGTTTGTTGATATCGATGAATTGTGGGTTTATGATCAAAACTATCTATGAACAATATTTGAATCTTCTCTGAATTCTTTTATGTATGATTGGTTATCTTTGCAAGTCTCTTCGAATTATCCGTTTGGTTTGGCCAACTAGATTGGTAGTTCTTGCAATGGGAGAAGTGCTTAGCTTCGGGGTCAATCTTGCGGTGTCCTTTCCCAGTGACAGTAGGGGCAGCAAGGCACGTATTGTATTGTCGCCATCGAGGATAACAAGATGGGGTTTTTATCATATTGCATGAATTTATCCCTCTACATCATGTCATCTTGCTTAAGGCGTTACTCTATTTCTTTAACTTAATACTCTAGATGCATGCTGGATAGCGGTCGATGAGTGGAGTAATAGTAGTAGATGCAGGAAGGAGTCGGTCTACTTGTCTCGGACGTGATGCCTATATACATGATCATACCTAGATACTCTCATAACTATGCTCAGTTCGGTCAATTGCTCAACAGTAATTCATTCACCCACCGTAAAATACTTATGCTCTTGAGAGAAGCCACTAGTGAAATCTATGGCCCCCAGGTCTATTCTCTATCATATTAATCTTCTATCACTTTATTATTGCTTTGCTTTTTACTTTGCTTTTTATTCTACTTTGCATCTTTATATCAAAAAATACCAAAAATATTATCTATCATCTATATCAGATCTCACTCTCGTAAGTGACCATGAAGGGATTGACAACCCCTAATCGCGTTGGTTGCGTGGAGCTATTTCTTTTGTGTAGGTACGACGGACTCGAGCGTGGCCTCCTACTGGATTGATACCTTGGTTCTCAAAAACTGAGGGAAATACTTACGCTACTCTGCTGCATCATCCTCTCATCTTCGGGGAAATCCAACGCAAGCTCAAGAGGTAGCAAGCGCCTCTTTCTCTACCAACGCTATTACTATCATCACGTAGTAGTAGCATCCTATTTTCTCCCCACGCTACAACTAGGTTAATAGAAATTAGAAATAATAAAAAGAAGTCAGATGCAGTATTCATGGAAATCAAGATAAGTCTAGTGCAAATAAACTAAGTTCACAGAACCATCTCACAAACATTAACAAAATACCATATTTAATATAACCACACAATCTCACAAACTCATATATAGTACTCAACAATGCATGGATAGATCATAGTTGATAAGTCTACTAGGTAGTCATACTAGCATATATATGGTTCAACAGCCACACACATGCATATGTAGTTCTAGATGATATCGGTGACGATGATCATCCTCAAGTCTGGGCGGTGGGTGTTCCTGACAGTAATTAGGATTGCCTGTCCAACATGAAGATTCTTGCCGACGAGGAAGCTCTTCCACCCAACCGAGTTGAAGTGTGTGCGACCGTCCATGTCCATGCTGTACGCACAGGTGGTGAATGAGCCCCTCACGGTAAGGCATATTTCGGCAGAGCCTTCTTCATTAGGCTTGATACCACAACTCGTCTTGATGTGGCCAGAACTCGCCGCCTACAGGGAGGAGCGGCTCAGCAAAGGTTGTGGTGTGCGTCGACTAACATGCCGATGGTGGCGTGCTGGTAGGCAACTGGGTCATTTTCTGATGTTGGCACCGCACCTACCGAGAAAAGGTAGAGGATCATACCGCCGCCAGAGATGGTAAACGACGCGGCAGGTTGATGGCCAGAGGCGAGGAAGCCTTGGTGTGGTGATTAACATTGCAGACTAGATAGTATATTTTAAATCGTTAACAGGTATAATAATATCATATTCAGATTCTACATATTTTTCTAATCAAATTTCATATATAACATGTTAAATTTAGAGTTACGGTTTAGAAGATATGAGTATTTAAAAAAAATATTTGATATGTACTGCGGGTTTAATGTTAAAAACATTAAGGGGTTTTTCATAAAATAGTATGACGGACTAAGAATACCTATTTCTTTTATTAGTAGGTATAGATTTGTTTGTTTTTGGATATTTTGTCTATGTCATTTGTTCTTTGTAGGGGGGAGAAAATTTGATTGCACTGTCTGTGTTTTTGTAGGTGTCCTAGTTGCATGTCAACCATCGACCCGCAACTAGGGGACGTTTGTTTGTAGGGCCCCAAGTTAGCAAGTTAATCATTCACTACTAGAGAAAACCTTACTAGCGGCGCTGGTTTTTTGCATACGAGTAGCGCCGGCACCCGCGCTACTGCTAGGGCGCTACAGCTATTACTTAACAGTAGCGCGTTTCTAAACAAGCGCTGCAGCTAAAATACTTAGTAGTAGCGCCTCTTTCTCTGCCAACGCTACTACTATCATCACGTAGTAGTAGCGTCCTATTTTCTCCCCACACTACAACTAGGTTAATAGAAATTAAAAATAATAAAAAGAAGTCAGATGCAATATTCATGGAAATCAAGACAAGTCCAGTGCAAATAAACTAAGTTCACAGAACCACCACACAATCTCACAAACTCATATATAGTAGTCAACAATGCATGGATAGATCATAGTTGATAAGTCTACAAGGTAGTCATACTAGCATATATATGGTTCAGCAGCCACACGCATGCATATGTAGTTCTAGATGATATCGATGACGATCACCATCCTCAAGCCTGGGCGGTGGGTGTTCCTGACGGTAATTAGGATTGCCTGTCCAACATGAAGATTCTTGCCGACGAGGAAGCTCTTTCACCCAACCGAGTTGAAGTGTGTGCGATCGTCCGTGTCCACGCCGTACGCACAGGTGGTGACGGAGCCCCTCGCGGTAAGGCGTATTCCAGCAGAGCCTTCTTCATCAGGCTTGATACCACAACTCTCAGATAGCCTCTTTGGCAATTTCTGAATAAGAAAAACATATCAATTAATAAGTAGCCTCACACATTCTACACTATCAAAAGACAGTACTACATTTCTACTAAGAATGAATTCTACTAATAAGTATATATGGATTCTACACTATTAACAGTTCTTTGGATTCTACACGAAGCATATATATCATCGGATTCACTAAGCATATAGATCATCGGATTCACTAAGCATATAAGATTCACCAAGCATATATATCATCAGACTCTACACTAAGTATAACAATAAAGTATATATATCATCGGATTCACTAAGCATATAGATCATCGGATTCACTAAGCATATAAGATTCACTAAGCAAATATATCATCGGACTCTACACTAAGTATAACAATAAATCATATAAGATTCACTAAGCATATATATCATCGGACTCTAAACTAAGTATAACAATAAAGCATATCATCAAATTACTACAGTAAATGCAACATACCATGATATGCCGATCAACCATGGTACTTGTCAGGCGGGTCACGAATGGCACCCCAACGAAGTCAGAACGTGGCGGAATGATGTCCCATGGGTTGCACACCTCCTCCTCGCTCAACCTCATTCTTTGAGCTATGATGGCTTCATCAAGTGGGTCGTCATCATCCTCATCATCCTCATCATCTTCATCATCTTCTGCTTTGTTGACATAAATGACGGCCAGCTTGGGTCTTTCTGTTCTGAAGGAGAAGCTGATCAACTCACCACCGGTGATACGCATGTGGGCGATGAAACGGACCCATACATCTCCTCCCACCTGCGTCATATTTTGTCCTTTCTCGACCTCCATAGTGTAGGGCCCCCCAGGAGCCTCAAAGGTGACAGAGTCTCCGGTCAGCTTGTTGAATTCCGGCCTCACATTGCATGGGACGATATGTGTACAAAAAGCAAAATGATATATACATGATGCATTAATGCCAATAACACTAAAAACAAAATAGTGGTTATTAGTTTCATATAATTTATTACCGACGCATGAAGAAAACTAGACTCGAAGTAGATGCCGAACAGCGTGCCAGTTGCAAGGCCGATGGCGCACCTTAACTTGCACCGTCGACATGGTGGTGGTGGTGGTGGCGCCATTTCCCTAAAGAAAAATAACAACTAAATTGTAGTTCAGTTCAGAGCAATAACTCCTAAAAGGAAATACTACCAGAGCAATAACTCCTAAAATGCAACTACACAAATATCAATTATGCATATCTCTGCAAGCATGGCAAAGCAGAGCAATAACTCTTCCATCCTCATCAAGGACAACTCCCAGCCCCGACACAAGGGTAAAAACACTTCCATCCTCATCAAGGACAACTGAACTAAGTGGATCAATCCAGGGGAACACTTTATATACTCCCACATCCAAAAGTTGAACCAACTTAGAATCTTTCAAAACAGCACGACACAAGATTCACAAAACACAATAAGTAAACATCCATTCCACCTTCGGCATCAGATACAACTCTCTGTCTCTTTGTGTTTTTTTCTCTGAAATTTACCAAAAAAGGGCTCACTAACAACATCAGATGGATAGCGATATGGGTCTACCGCTCTGGCCTCTATCTAATATGCCTGCTCTACCCCAACTCAGGCCTGGTCTGCGCCTCTGCGGCCCCTCCCCTTCGTCAAGCGGCGCAACACTAAACAAAAGCCAAGGCAGGACAAGAGAGAGAACCCCTCTCTAAACCCTAGAACACTAGGCACCGCCACTGCCGCCACTGCTCCAGGGACAACAGCCAAGGAAGAAGAAATTAAGCCTCCGCCATGCCGAAGGGTCAGTTCACACGCTCCCTTCAAGTGTGCATGCCAAATCCTAAGATCTAGTAACATATAAGATGATATGTGATACTAATTAACAGTAGGTTGGGGTGAGGCGGGGAGGAACCCTAACTGCGGCGGCGGTATCGGGCGAAGGGAGAGGATCGATGTGAGAGTGAGAGGGGTGCAGGGGGGGGGTTGTTTTTGTGTAGTAGTAGCGTTGCGTATGGGCCAACGCTACTGCTAAGCCCACTAGCTGTAGCGCCCGTTCAATGCAAACGCTACAGCTAAGTGGGCTACCTTTTATCCCCGCGTCCCACGTAACAGCAACGCGGCCCAAGCTAACAAATGTTGTTGTTATTAAGTAGCAACAACGCGTTCTTTACCAGGCGCCACTGGTACATACCAGTAGCATGGGGTATATAACCCACGCTACTGCTAAATGTCTACCTATAAGCATTTTCCTAGTAGTGATTGACTCGCAACAGGGGGTGTGGCTTCATATATCTTGCAGCCCTACCAGTCTTTTTCGAAACTCGACCATTTTGACTTGTAATGATGCCTAGTTGAAAGATCAATTATCCACTCGCAACTAGTAGGTGGTATGTGTGTTTGTACGTGCCCTAGTTGAAAGTCTACCATCGATTCGATACTAGGGAGAGGAGGATGCGTGTTTGTAGGGGGGTGTTTCAAGTTAACCACCTACTTGCAAATGGGGGCGGCACCTGTGTGTGTTTGTCGGGGACCCCAGTTGCAAGTCAACCATTGACTTGCAACTGGGGGGCGTGGTTGTATGGCCCAAGTTACAAGTCAACCATCAACGGGCAACTAGGGGAGGGGAGTGTGCTTGTACGAGCCTCAGTAGCAAGTCAAGCATCGATAGCAACTGGGGGGCGTTGTCTGTATGTTTGTTAGCGGCCCCAGTTGCATGTAAACCATCGAATTGCAACAAGGGGGCGGCATCTGTGTGTGTGTTTGTTTGCGGCCCCAATTGCATGTCAACCATCGACTCACAACTAGGGGAGGAGAGTCTGTTTGTACTGGCCCGCAGTTGCAACTCAACCATCGAGGCGCAACTAGGAGGAGGGGAAGTGTGTTTGTATGGGTCCCAGTTGCAAGTCAACCGTTGACTCGCAACTCGAGGCGGTCTCTGTGTGTGTGTCGGGGACCCCAGTTACATGTCAACCATCGACTTCCAACTGGGAGGCAGCACATGTGTGTGTTTGTCGAGGGCCCCAATTACAAGTCAACCATCAACTTGCAACTAGGGAGGGTGAGTGTTTGTATGGGCCCCAGTTGCAAATCAACCAATGACTCGCAACTAGGCGGGTGAGTTTGTCGGGGGCCCTAGTTGCATGTCAACCATCGGTTTGCAACTAGGGGCGGCATCTATGTGTGTTTGTCGGGAGCCCCAGTTGCAAGTCAACCATCGACTTGCAACTATGGAGGGTGTGTGTTGGTGTCAAAACCGGCGGATCTCGGTAGGGGCTCCCGAACTGTGCGTCTAGGCGGATGGTAACAAGAGACAAGGAACACGATGTTTTTACCCAGGTTCGGGCCCTCTCGATGGAGGTAAAACCCTACTCCTGCTTGATTAATATTGATGATATGGGTAGTACAAGACTAGATCTACCACGGGATCAAGGAGGCTAAACCCTAGAAGCTAGCCTATGGTATGATTGTTGTTCGTCCTATGGACTAAACCCCCCCGGTTTATATAGACACCGGAGAGGGCTAGGATTACACAGATTCGGTTACAATGGTAGGAAAGTCCCATCCGGACACGGGACGAAGTCTTCAGTCTTGTATCTTCATAGTCCAGGAGTCCGGCCAAAGGTCATAGTCCGGCTACCCGGACACCCCCTAATCCGGGACTCCCTCAGTAGCCCCTGAACCAGGCTTCAATGACGACGAGTCTGGCGCGCATATTGTCTTCAGCATTGCAGGGCGGATTCCTCCTCCAAGTACTTCATATAAGAGTTTGAACACATGGATAGTGTCCGGCTCTGCAAAACAAGTTCCACATATTGCCATAGAGAGAATAGTATTTACACAGATCTAATCTGCTGACGTATTCCATAGTGTGACATCACACCACGGCCAAGCCTTTACTTGAATCGTTTTAATGTCCCACCTCAGCGCGTTTAGCGAGGCGGTTTCCTTGGCACGTCTTGTCGAAGCAGAGATCGTGTCCCCTTATTCCGGGATTCTCATCAATACGGGTGTGGGTAACCCAACCAGCCATTAATTACGACGCTTGGGAGATAAGCGAGTTTTACCAGGCTGGTGGGGGCGCATAGTCGCGTCCGCCCATGTAAGGGGATAAGGATCCACCTTTTTATCCATGCCTTCTTCCTCCTTTGCTTATCCATTTCCGCGCACTCGAGCTCCAGCGCCCAAGTCCGCACTTCCCACCTCGACCTACTCCAGCCATGTCCGGAGCGGGAGGCAAGTGGATGGTCTCCTCCGTCACGGAGGGACACATCAAAAAACTAAGGAAGGCCGGATACTTGTCCAATGACATCAAGCACCGGCTTCCCGAAGAGGGGCAGCTTGTCCCCACCCCCGGGCCCCATGAGAGGGTGGTGTTCCTCCCCCATTTCCTCCGCCCATTTGTCCGGGGGCTCATGTTCTACTACAGCCTGGATTTCCACAATCTGGCCCCGAACTTCGTCCTCAACATCTCGGCGTTTATCGTCATGTGCGAGGCTTTCCTCTACATCCGCGCCCATTTCGGCCTATGGCTCAAGACTTTCAATGTCAAGCCAAAGTTGGTGCGCTGCGACCAGGCGGAGTGTGGAGGCGCCATGGTGGGAAAAATGCCCGACGTCCTATGGCTCGAGGGATCCTTCTTGGTGACCCTAAAGGGGTGGCATTCGGGGTGGTTTTACATCACCGAGCTGCGTGACCCTGAATGGGTCGCAGCCCCCGAGTTTTGATCCGGACCCCCTACGAGACGGGCCTATCGTGGGGTAAAAAAGGAGAGCTGACCAGACTCCAAACCTGCGTCCAAAACCTAGTGGACAAGAAGCTTAAACTTGTCAATGCGGTCCAGGTTATGCTCATCCGCCGGATCCTCCCGTGTCAACGACGGGCTTTAAACCTGTGGGAGTTCGACCCGGGGCAGCACCGAACTCTGAGCAGGCTCTTCGACACGACGTACGAAGATTCCTGGAAGGTGCTATTCAAAGGCGCCGAGGCTCCCGCATCCGCTACCGAGGATCGCGGATTTAGCACGCAGTGTCACGCTAGTGCGGTAAGCCGTTTTTACCTTTTACAGGGTATTAGTTTTCACAGTTTGACTCTATGCGGGATCTAAGCTCCCTTACCTTTGACAGGATTGGCAGGAGACGTCCGGACGGATCAATTGTCTGGCTCCTTTGCCCGAGGACCCAGCGGACGCTCGTTTGGCGAAGCTGCTGGTTCCGACACCCTCTGTGGTGCCGGAGAAGAAGGCCAAGGTGAAGGCCACGGGGACTCGAAAGGGTGCCCGGCGCTTGGTGGTGTCGGATTCATCGTCCGACGACTCCGAGACGCACTCCTCCCGTGAAGACGAGGAGGAGGAAGAAGAAACCTCTCCCCCTCCAGCGGGGGGAGGAAAGAAAAGGAACGCCGCCCCAACTGGGGAGGCTGAAGGGTCCAAGAAGGGGAAAACCCTCCCTCCGGACTGCTCCACCAATGCCGACGACGGTGAAGAGGAGTGGCCGCTCAGGGCCAAGCTCCTGGCGAAATCGTAAGTATCCGGATACCGGAGTGATTCATAGTATTCCTTCATTGCACATCTTTTCCTTATGTCGAACATGATTATGCAGTCCACCCAAAGACCGGCTCGACGTGTCGTCGAGCGGTTCCCTGGACTCATCGGATGTAGATTCCCTTCCGACGGCCTCCTCCCCCCGCCCTACGGACGACGCCAAAGTGTTGTCCCAACAGGTTCCAAGCCAGGAGGAGGTGGTCCTGGAGGCGCCGCAAGGCGACCTCCCGGACTCTAGGAGTAAAGGGGCTAGAACCCCCCAGGGCTCCAAGTCCAGCCTTGAGCTGGACACCGCGCCGGAATCTTCAACGGCTCTGGACTGCGGCAGGCGACCTCCTTCCAAGAGGAGCAAGCCAACTGAGCCGGTGGCCCCCGTCCAACCGGAGGTGCCTGACAATCTGCTGGAGGTGCTTAACGGCGCCTCCATCGACGAGGAGCACCGTACCGTGATGAGTACGATGATCCAGAAGGTTCAGTCCGCCAAGAGCGGACTGACCGAAGCTTGTGCCAGCATTTTAACAGGCTTTGAGGTATGTAAAGAATATGTAAAATTATTACCGCATAGACAGTAGCCCCTGATGCTCTGTTTGGCGTTCGGAAAGAAAAGCCGAATAGAGGATCTAATATCGTTCGCAAGAGTCTAACAAAAGTAAGTCAATATGCGTATGCAGGCTTCGCTGCTAGCGTCCGCCGCACTGACTGTGGAGGTGGGCACGCTGAAGCAGAACCTCGATCGGTCCGAGAACGAGCTCGGCCTTGCCAAGAAGCGGCTCGAGGAGAAGGAAGGTAAGTAATACCTTATATAAGTATAAAAATATGTGGTTGCAAAAAATGACAGGATCAACGTGCTATTGCAGGGGCACGACCGAGGTGGCGACCCTGAAGAACCGTTGTCCGAGGCCAAAGACAAAGCGGCCGCGGAGCGCACAGCGCGAGAGAAGGAGGAGGCGTGGGTGGAGGAGGTGCAGAAAGAGCTCTAGGCTCTAGTGAAAAAACACGAGAGTTTGGAGCTTGACTCAAAGATGCAAGCGTCCGAGCTTGCGGCAGCCCTCGAAAGCGCAAAGTCTGCCAAGGCCGAAGCCCAAAAAGCCCTCCAAGAGATTGAGGCGATGAAGAAGATAGTGGCGGGTAAGGCATTCATTATGCAAAGTAAGCATGTGAAAGTGAATTACTTGTTACTTACCCGAATCCGGAGCTCTCCAGGAGCATTCGCAGATTTGCCCCGCAGCATGTCCGATGTCGCCGCATTTTACCGAGCCGAGGAGGGCAGCTCGACGGAGAAGGTGTTCTGGTCTCAATATGCTGAGGTCGGACACCCGATGCCTTTGAGCGACCAGTTGAAGCAACTGGTCGAGCTCCACAAGGTGGCCGAACAGGCCCTGAAGGGCTTTATAGTTCGGCTGTGGCCTGGAGAGGCCCTGCCTGGGAGCTACTTCAGGCTGGTGAGGCGGCTGGTGGACGCCTGTCCGAGGCTTGAAGTTGTCAAGCGCTCCGTCTGCATCGAAGGTGCCCGTAGGGCGCTTGCCCGTGCTAAAGTGCACTGGGGCAAGATGGATGCGGAGAAGCTGGTGAAGGACGGGCCGCCGCCGGGCAAGGAGCATTGCGTCCCGGAAGTGTATTATGAGGGCGTCCTGAAGGGTGCCCGCCTTATAGCGGATGAATGCTCCAAAGATGTAATTTTTGAGTAAACTCGCATTTGTGATCCTGTACGCTGAAAACTTGTTCATATGCGCTAAGCAACGCTTTTTGAATTTAAAATATTACCTTCTGTGCGGCTGTTTATCAAATTTGAGAGATGGCGAGTCGTCGGCTTATGCCCCCATGCCACGAGTGCTGGGGTGTTCGGGATAAATATGAGCGCTCTTTTTCCCATTCTTGGGTCCTTCGAGGGAGGCGCTCAACACAACGAACAAGGCAATCGGACTATAATGCTTGAACACTCTCACTTAGCCATAGAATTCTATAATTTTAAATTTCGGTGAAGCCCCTAGTGTTCGGAAGAACGAGTTCGGGGCGCTATCCACGCCTAGGCCGAACAAAGCCGACTCCTCTCTCTACGCGGCATAAGTCTTTAGGGACTCGAAAACCTCTCGAACAGCGACCAGCTCTCGCCTCATCATGATGGTCAGTTTTAGCTTTCTCTACTAAGGTGCTTAGCCCAGCTCAACTTGGGCACAATCGCAGTAGTTCTCCTAGTGTTACCTTAGCCGATATAACGAAACGTAAGGTACCAAAACATAGGAGCCAGGCAAACCCAACTATTGACCCAAGACATGATTCGGAGCCGATGCATATAATGCTATAAGTTCGGGGTGCCGCACTTGTGAAAGTGTTCGGACTTCTCACACCGTGTTGTGGGGTACTTAAGCCCCTGGCGTATTGGCCGTACCAAAGTGTACGGGTGCAACATGTCATTAATGAACATATATTCATAAAAAAAGAGTAATGCAATAATAGACGGGAGCTATTCATTGTTTATTGGAAAAAGCTACGATCAAAGCAGAATGATACAAATAGTGCAATAAGCAAGAGATGGGACTATCTAACATGTCGTTTCCAGGGGTGAGCTGCGGAATGGTATGCGAAACAGGTATACTGCTCGTTATAGAGACCACCTGAGAGTTCCATAGTGCGGCGTAGCTTTCTGCTTCCCTGGTTGTTGTATCGTTTGTGCGGCAATTGTACTGCTGGACAGGCCTTCCGAAGAATGGAGTCCTGAAAATAAGAGAAAATGAAGAAATCGGCAGCCCCTAGTGCGGTTTAAGCCGTGTTTCGGGCGTGCCATGATGGTGCCCGTCCCCCTGTGCCCATGGTATTTCCAGAGCGTAGTTATGTACGCGCAACACTGGTTTCGCAAGTTCGCGAGGGCTGGGGTTGGGGCCGCATTGCTACGCTTGCTCGGAACATGCGAGGCGGTCTTGTTGTAGGTTACTCCGGGCGCGCTTGACGGTGTTCGGACGTTTAATGGCCGGACAGGAGAATTGCCTTGAGAGGCTGCTTTTGTACTTCCCCTACGAGAGCCACCGTATGCTCCTCCGTTCGGAGAGAGTGTTTGTTGTTTCCATTGACCGTAATGACTCCTCGAGGGCCTGGCATCTTGAGCTTGAGGTATGCGTAGTGCGGCACCGCATTGAACTTTGCGAATGCGGTTCGCCCGAGCAGTGTGTGATAGCCACTGCGGAACAGGACTATGTCGAAGATTAACTCCTCGCTTCAAAAATTATCCGGAGATCCAAAGACCACTTCAAGTGTAACTGATCCTGTACAGTTGGCCTCTACACCTGGTATGACGCCTTTTAAGGTCGTTTTAGTGGGTTTAATCCTTGAGGGATCGATGCCCATTTTTCGCACTATATCTTGGTAAAGCAGGTTCAGGCTGCTGCCGCCGTCCATAAGGACTCTAGTGAGGTGAAATCCGTCAATAATTGGGTCTAGAACCAATGCGGCGAATCCACCATGACGGTTGCTAGTGGGGTGGTCCCTTCGATCAAAAGTGATCGGGCAGGAGGACCATGGGTTGAACTTTGGGGCGACTGGCTCCATCACGTATACGTCCCTTAGCGCATGCTTCCGCTCCCTCTTGGGGATGTGGGTTGCGTATATCATGTTCACCGTCTGTACTTGTGGGGGGAAGCCTTTCTGTCCACTATTGTTCGGCGGCCGGGGTTCTTCGTCGTCGTCGCTATGCAGCCCCTTGTCTCTGCTTTCGGCATTTAACTTGCCTGCCTGCTTGAACACCCAACAATCCATGTTTGTGTGATTGGCTGGTTTTTCGGGGGTGCCATGTATCTGGCAGAGGCGATCGAGTATTCGGTCCAAACTGGACGGGCCCGGGGTATTTCTTTTGAATGGCTTTTTCTGCTGACCGGGTTTAGAGCCTCTTAATCCGGCATTAACTGTCGTATCCTCAGCATTGTCGCCGTTAATGCGGCGCTTTTGCTTGTTGCGACGCGATCTGCCACTGCTGTCCTTGGTATCCGAATTACCAGGGCTCTTGGTCATGTTATTGCTGCGAGCTAGCCAGCTGTCTTCTCCCGCGCAAAAGCGGCTCATAAGTGTCGTGAGGGCTGCCATAGATTTCGGCTTTTCCTATCCTAGGTGCCAGGCAAGCCACTCGTCGCGGATGTTATGCTTGAAGGCTGCTAGGGCCTCGGCGTCCGGACAGTCGAAGATTTGATTTTTCTTTGTTAGGAACCGTGTCCAGAATTTTCTGGCCGATTCGTCTGGCTGCTGAATTATGTGGCTCAGGTCATCGGCGTCTGGTGGTCGCACATAGGTGCCATGGAAATTGTCGAGGAATGCGGCTTCTAGGTACTCCCAACAACCAATTGATTCTGCTAGCAAGCTGTTAAGCCAATGCCGAGATGGTCCTTTAAGCTTGAGTGGGAGGTATTTGATGGCGTGTAGGTCGTCACCGCGGGCCATGTGGATATGAAGGAGATAGTCCTCGATCCATACCGCAGGATCTGTTGTGCCATCGTATGATTCGATGTTCATGGGTTTGAAACCCTCGGGGATTTGATGATCCATTACTTCATCTATGAAGCATAGTGGGTGTGCGGCGCCTCTGTATTGGGCTATATCATGACGCAGCTCAAATGAGCTTTGTCTGATGTGTTCGGCCCGGCCGGATTTACTGTATCTGGCGTGACGATTGTTGTCCCGCGTCGTCGGGCGCCCGCGCGATCCGTAGATCGATCTTGTTTTCTTTGCCTTACCTCCAATATATCTTGCAGGTCTGTAGCATTTCCCCGTGCCTTGGTATTATTTGAGCGGCGCCGGGGTGCGGCTTGAGTGGAGGGCCGAGAGGCCTCTCTATCGGGGCCACGAGGTGGCCAGTCGGCCGTATCATGCGTTGGTGATTCGGGTGCTTCCTCCTCTAATCGGGGTAGCAACCTGCACTTTGGGTAGCTCTTGGAGGGGCGTTCGAGTTTATATTCCTCGGCCGCAAGGACTTCAATCCATCTGTCAGCTAGCAAATCTTGATCAGCTATAAGCTGTTGCTATTTTTTCTTGAGGCTACTTGTCGTGGCCATAAGCCTGCGCTGAAAGCGCTCTTGTTCGGCGGGATCCTCAGGCACGACAAATTCGTCGTCGTCGAGGCTTGCCTCGTCTTCAGAGGGGGGCATATAATTATCATCCTCTTCCTCCTTATCTGCCGCCCTCTGATGGGGGCTGGCTTCTCCATCCTCCTGTGCTGAACCTTGCCGGAGGGTGTTGTGTTCGGCACTGTCCGGGATGTTATTATCTCCCGTGCCGGTATCATTGTTTTTGCTTTGGCGGGACTTAGAGCGGCGCCGCTGACATCAGCGCTTAGGCTTTTTGGAGGGGTCATTCCCCGCTATTCCGTCGCCATCTCCTTCTTTGGGTGTATCCATCATGTATATGTCGTATGACGAGGTGGCTTTCCAGTGCCCTATAGGCGCTGGTTCCAGTTCGTCTCCTACATCGTCGTCCATACCGTCGATGTCTTCGGAGTCGAAGTCTAGCATGTCGGTTAAATCATCGACAGTGGCTACGAAGTGGGTGATGGGTGGGCTTTGAATTTCTTCATCATCCGCCTCCCAACCTTGCTGACCATAGTCTGGCCAGGGCTCTCCTGCTAAAGAGAGAGACTTTAGTGAATTCAGAATATCGCCGAAGGGCGAGTGCTGAAAGATGTCCGCGGCGGTGAACTCCATGATCGGCGCCCAATCGGATTCGATCGGTAGGGGCGCGGAGGGCTCGGAGTCCGGAGAGGAGTCCGGCTCCTTAGAGTCACGGGCTTCGCAGAGGATAGGGCTGGTGTTCGGCTCGATCGCCGTAGAGATTGCGGCCCCCGAGGCGGTGTCCAACCACCCATTCTCGATCGGCGCAGTTGGCTCCGAATTAAGGGTCGGAGTTGATGCGGGTGCGGCCTCCAGGGCACTGTTCGGCGGCAGAGCTAGATCATGCCCATCGTGACAGTGCGGCGCGCTCGGCTGTGGCTCGAATCCATCGAAGATCAAGTCTCCGCGGATGTCGGCCGTGTAGTTCAAATTTCCAAATCTGACCTGATGGCCAGGGGCATAGCTTTCAATCTGCTCCACATGGCCAAGCAAATTGGCCCGCAGTGCAAAGCCGCCGAATACGAAGATCTGTTCGGGGAGAAAGGTCTCACCCTGGATTGCTTCACCGTTGATGATCGAAGGAGCCATCGGGCCTAAAAGTGACGACACAGAGGAACTCTCAATGAAAGCACCAATGTCGGTGTCAAAACCGGCGGATCTCGGGTAGGGGGGCCCGAACTGTGCGTCTAGGCAGATTGTAACAGGAGACAAGGGACACGATGTCTTTACCCACGTTCGGGCCCTCTCGATGGAGGTAAAACCCTACTCCTGCTTGATTAATATTGATGATATGGGTAGTACAAGAGTAGATCTACCACGAGATCAAGGAGGCTAAACCCTAGAAGCTAGCCTATGGTAGATTGTTGTTCGTCCTACAGACTAAAACCCTCCGGTTTATATAGACACCGGAGAGGGCTAGGGTTACATAGAGTCGGTTACAATGGTAGGAGATCTACATATCCGTATCGCCAAGCTTGCCTTCAACACCAAGGAAAGTCCCATCCGGACACGGGACGAAGTCTTCAATCTTGTATCTTCATAGTCCAGGAGTCCGGCCAAAGGTCATAGTCCGGCTACCCGGACACCCCCTAATCCAGGACTCCCTCGGTGTCTATTTGTAGGGCCCCAGTTGCAAGTTAACCATCAACTTGCAAATAGGGTGGGAAGTGTGTTTGTACGGGCCCTAGTTGCAAGTCAACCATCGACGCGCAACCAGGGGACAGGGTATTTTGTACGAGCCCTGGTTGCAAGTCAAACATCAACGTGCAACCAGGGGACGGGTATTTTGTACGGGCCCTGGTTGCAAGTCAAACATCGACTCGCGATTGGGGGATGCGTTTGTTTTTCTGTAGGTGCTCCAGTTGCATGTCAACCATTGACTCCCGACTAGGGGGATGACGTCTGTGTGTTTTTGTCGGGGGCCCCCAGTGGCGTGTTAACCATCGACTCGCAACTCAAGGGTGTGTGTTTGTCGGGCCCCAGTTGCATGTCAACCATCGACTTGCAACTAGGGAGGGAGCGTGTTTTTTGAGGCCCCCAGTTGCATATCAACCATCGATGCGCAACTAGGGGAAGGGAGAGTGTTTTGACGGGCCCCAGTTGCAAGTCAACCATTGACTCACAACTGGGAGGGGGGCGTTTATTTTTTGTAGGAGCCCTAGTTGCAAGTCAACCATTGACTCACAACTTGGGGGTGTTTTTGCAAGGTCCTAGTTGCCACTCAACCATCGATACGCGACTAGGAAGGGAAGTGTGTTTGCATGAGCTGCAGTTGCAAGTCAACCATCAACACACAACTAGGGGTGGCGGCTGTTTTGTAGGAGGCTAGTTGCAAGTCAACCATCTACTTGCAACTTGGCAGCAGAGTGTGTTTGTACGGCCCCCAGTTGCAAGCCAACCATTGACGCACAACTAGGGGGAGGGGGAAGTGTGTTCGTACGGGCCCAGTTGCAAGTCAACCATCGACTCACAACTTGGGGGGTGGTGTGTGTGTTTATGTTTGTTGTGGGCCCCAGTTGCATGTCACCCATTGACTCACAACTAGGGGGTGTGTTTTGTTGGCGGCCCCAGTTGCATGTCAACCATCGATGTTCAACTAGGGGGACGGAATCTGTGTGTTTGTCGGGAGCCCCAGTTGCATGTCAACCATCGACTTGCAACTAGGGGGATGGCGTTTGTGTTTGTTTGTCGGGAGCCCCAGTTGCATGTCAACCATCGACTTGCAACTAGCACTACAAAAAATACACTTCCGTGATGATACGTGTTTGTCACACTAGGTCGCTTTTTTTGTCATGCATGTACATCCATGACAAATTTATGACAGAATCAAGATAGTCATACCTGTGCTGTTGTAGAAGTGTTCCATGACATTACCAAAATTATCATCACGGAAGTGTCCACTTCCATGACGATAAATCGCGCGTCACAGAAGTGCTTTCGTCAAGGGTGACCGACACGTGGCATCCACCGTAACGGAACGCCGTTAAGCTATCGGGTCGGGTTTTGGATCCGATAACCCGTTAACAACCCCGACCAAAGGGAAATTTCCACGTGTAATATTCTTATTGGCCGGAAGAAACACGTGTCAGCTCGTCAGTGGGTCAGATATGCGCCTATGATATGTAGACATGTGGCACGGCCCAACAGTGGCCCATTCCGGTGAAAAAGGTCGGCCCAGTAAAAATTAGCAGGCCGGCCCATATAAGGCCTTCTTGTGTCAGGTCCATTTAAGCCCACGGCCCATACGAGATGTGGCACGGCCCAACAAATGCCCATTCCTGTGAAAAGGCCGGCCCGTTTGACTTGGTCAAAAGGTGGCCGGCCGGCCCATGGAAAGCCTGTTAACGGCCTGTTCGCATATAGCCCATTTACAGCCCGCTAAGCCAAGGCCCGTTACGGCCTATTCGAATTTGGCCCAGTAGCGCCATCTGAGCCGTCAAATATGATTCCAGCCCGTTTTCACTTTTGGCCCATGTATAGCCCATGACGTCTTTCGGCCCATATGAGGCACTTTGTAACTCTTAGCCCATTAGCGGCCCGTGCTAAAACTGACCCGTAATGAACAGTGTATCACTTTATACCCATTAACGGCCCGTTATTCCGTTGGGCCGTTTCCAGCCCAAGTTAACTTTCGGCCTTCTGAGGGCCCATTTATTCTTTGGCTCATTTGCAGCATTCAGTTACTTACGGCCCGTTACTGTCATTTTCTGCTTGTGGGCCAAATTCAGCCCGTCGTTACAGTCGGCCCGTTTGTGGACCGTTAGTCTGTTGGGCCAATTTCGTAGCATCACCAAATACGTCCTATTAACGGCCTGTTATGGTCAGCCCATACAACGTACGATTTCCTTTAAAGGCCCGTCTACGGCCCATTAAAGGCCCGCACAAGACCCATAAATGAGCCGGCGGCCCATGGATCCTACGAGACGTAGAATGCCCATGGATCCGACGGCCCGTGAAGGGCCATGGTCGGGCGAATTGGCCCCCATTTGAACGATATAGCATATTCAAAGAATTATCCTACTCAATACTATCACCTCTAAAAAGCCTACACTATTACAACAAAGAGATCAAGGCATAGAAAGGTAGAATAATCCTACACTATACAATAAAGAAATTACAGAAAATTCTACCCACTGGGCATTATGGTTCGGCACAGGTGATAATAAAGCATACACAAACAGCAAATTACATACACTGGGCAAATACAGCTCATATATCATGGACGCGCATCAACTTAACTCCATTTGAACTATAATCTCTTCAGAAAATAGGATTGGCCGGATTCAGATAGCACAAATTTCAGTCTGCAAAATCTCCAATTCCTTCATGGTTACCCCAGTGTCTTGTTTCGTTTTTTTGACTTCTGCATCTAATACCTGCATGTCCAGTCTCAACTTGTTGATTATACGTTGACAATCATGTAGACGTTGTCTTTCCACCTCTAGTTGATGCTCGAGAACATCAGTACATTCCAATTCCATAATCATTCGATAACGGCCATGCCGCACTGCTCGCAGATCTTTGTGTTGATGTCACTTCATCCTGAAATGTTTCTGTAAGTACACATGACTAGGGCAAAAATATAGTTACAACAGTGAAGCGAACAAGACACTATTTTGTACTACATGGCAAAACAGGACTAACAATAATGTTACACATCACTTTAAAAAATGTTACACGTCATGAAGCATAAGCAGGTGATATTTTAAAAATTATAAAAAAGATAGTCTGTGCAGGCTGCATACAGAAATCTCTCTTAGCTCACCAGAGGAGCATGATGTTGGGGCCAAATTGAAAACACAGACAAGTTATAAATTTAGACAGCACGTTGCGTATAAGTAAGCAAGCAGTTGGCCATTCTGTGCCTCAATTGAAGTCTTAGGGAGCACAATGAACAGCAAAGGGTTTCATACAAACATACTACAGCAGGCAAAACTATGCAATCATTAGCGTAGTATAAACTAGATTGTGAGCCTCATGCAATGATAGTTGGTTAATAGACTTCAAAGCTTCAGGCACACTTCGGCAGAGTAATTAAATGGTAAGGCCTTTAATTATGTCAACTAAAGTGATACAAGTACCGAACATCAGGCATGATTATTTGGGCATCTCATTAACTGTGGACAAATAAAGCAATTGAAAAGAGAAAATTAACTATGCCTGAAACAAACAAGGAATTGAACTGTTGAGTTGCATACAGTGACTTACCTTAGCAGGTTGAAGAGGCTCAGCGCATCTCCTACTTCTCTTGCAAGGCTCCTTCCTAACATCTTGTACTTGGAAATCCTCAATCTTATCTTCATTGCACCCCCTCTGCAAGGTGACACAAACTAGTTACTCGTCTCCTTGGAAGATAAATATGCATACTTTCCAGTCTGTGAACACAAAGGGATGAGATTATAACAAAACAACACCACATAATGAAACATGCCGCATCTCTTGCACTTGCACACAACGAAATGAGCATTTACTATGTATGCACTATGTAAAAACTAGGCATACCTTCGAACTGGATCTCCAGGTACTCTTGGAGAGCCTAATGTAGTGTACAGCCAAACCTTTATGTCACCTATGAGTTACGCAAGGCCCCACTACATCAGCCCTTAGTGTTTAAATCGTTGACAAGCTCTGTTAGGGTGTTAGGTCA
Organism: Triticum aestivum; assembly: GCF_018294505.1. NCBI lineage: Eukaryota > Viridiplantae > Streptophyta > Magnoliopsida > Poales > Poaceae > Triticum > Triticum aestivum. Next base: position 48,472,867 of record NC_057812.1, on the reverse strand, counting down.
AGATCAGCAAGTAATCAAAGCAAACAGTCCTAGTATGGCTGGTTGATGCAAACAAGCAATTGAACAGAAGTGTGAGCAAATCTTACATATGAAGAAAAGAAGCAAAGAAGGAGGCTTAAAGACCATCACTTGACTGACCAGATTTAAGGGGCATTTAAACATCATGTGCAAAGTATGAACTAACATAAACATTGCATATTCCAGATTCTACAATGGAATGCACATGTATTAGGTTATGCCATGTATGATGATTCCTAAATGTATAGATAGCAGGCAGGAATGATTCATCATTGCACGCACAATTTAATTGCAGGTTAAGGGCCAGTTCGATTCCGCCTTTTCACGGCATATTGTCAAAATAAGCCATAAAAGATGTAAAGAAGTCATTTTTGAGTTATGGGCTTGGGCTTAACTAATTTCGCTTTGGAGGGGGGTGTTTCGGGTAGAACCTCACTAAAAATTGAAGGGAAGGGGAATAGTGAAATGACTCTGTTGTCTGCCTATATTACACTCAAAATGCAACTGCTGACGCCCGTGTCACACCTGACCCTCAAGTAAAAACAAACACGCAAGCATTCATTGCCCTGCCCGCTTGCATCTCCTCTCCCCTTTCCCTCTACCTTGATCCCCTGCCTGCAGCACTAGGGTTCCTCCAGCGAGTCGTCGCCACTAGTCCCATCTGGCCTTGTCCTCGACGATGCTATGTCCAGCTAGGCTACATCGCCGGCGGGTAGGGGCAAATCTCCCTGGCTTCTCCTCCCTTTGGCACCGCCCCTCATTTTCATGGTCTCCAGCAGCTGCTCCACTGTGGTTTGTCCAACGCACTACTCCAGCGGGCGCTGCACAACTACAGCTGATGCCACACTGCGGCAGAAGGCACCTTATTCCCCCTCCCCTCCTCGCAGGCCATGGCCTTGAGGTGCTGTTGAAGGATGAGCTCATCCAACAAGGTGAGGATCTCCTCTGATTTTTTGCCAAATTTTTATTCTGATCCACTATACGATGAATTGCTATGAGCTTCTTCTGCTACTGCTATATGATGCATTGCTATGAGCTGCTCCTGCTGCTGCTATATGATGAATTGCTATGAGCTGCTGCTGCTGTATGATGAGTTGCTATGAGCTGCTGCTGCTATATGATGAATTGCTATGAGCTGTTGCTGCTGCTATATGATGAGTTGCTAAAAGCTGATCCTGTTGCTACTATATGATGAGTTGCTACAAGCTGCTCCTGCTGATGCTATATGATGAATTGCTATGAGCTGCTCCTGCTGCTGCTATATGATGAATTGCTATGAGCTGCTCCTGCTGCTGCTATATGATGAATTGCTATGAGCTGCTGCTGGTATATGATGAATTGCAGACTGCTGCTGATGTATGATGAGTTGCTATGAGCTGCTGCTGCTGCTATATGGTGCTTTCAGGCGGTGCTGCTATATGATAATAAAAAGCCACTTGGACCATCGAATTTCAATAAATAGTTGTTCTTCATTTAAATGTGGGTCATGCGTTCTTCGTTTAAATTAGGCAATGGGATCTCTATGGAAAACAATGACCAAAGTAGATTGTGCCAAGTAGATGGTATCTTTGTATTTGCATTTTGAGCAAATAGTGATGGTCTGTTTTCCTATCATATTAATTACTGCACTGGGTTCAATTTGTGATGTTTGCAAGTCAAATTAATTTCCATATGGGCAGCAAAATGAAAAAAATATAATGCAATCTAGACTTTCCACTGATCATACCAAAGATAAGCTGAAAACGCAATGAAAAGAACTGGTTGGCTTATTACATGGAGCTTATATTCACAGGTGCTTATTTTCTTAGGATAACTCGTAATAACTGTCCCTAAGAAACTTGGCTAATAGAACTGGCATACAAATAACATGTCACGATCACTACAAGAAATATGTCAACTTGTGACCACCACTATTGGTCACTGAAAGGTCACAAATTTCCATTTGCGACCTTTTTGTGACCAAAAACAGAAGGTCAAAAGCTGGCCGTCATAAATTGACTATAGCGACCTTTCTTCTGAAATGGTCGAAGACGTTTACGACCAAAATACGTCTACTGTGGCGTTTTGGTCACTAGCAACCTCCCCAGGCCACGTAGGCATCCAGCGTGGCAATCTGACGTGGCGTGAGATTCAGCCCGGTCCATTTCGGTGCTTTAGATGGGCCGAGCCCATTAATTCAGCCTTTTTAATATTTTTTCCTGTCAATTTTTCTTCGATTTCATGGGCCTAGCCCAACATTATAGCGTTTTTTTTCTAGTCATGGCCTTTTTGGCTCAACAATTCCAGATTTTTTTATAATTACATTTTTCTTTTCTTGTTTTAAGATGGGTCAATTGAGATGGGTCCCAATTGTAAGTTCTGGTAATTGGTCCCAGTTGTCAGGTTCTAGTAAGTGGGTCCCAATTGTCAAGGTCATATTCTTCAGATTTCAATTTCATAGTAAAAAAATAGCCAATATTTAAATTGGCACAAACAAAAAAATACAAGTAGTACTTAAAATAACAGCAGCCAAAATCAGTATGGAGCTGCTACTCTATAAATAACACATAATACATCTTCAATCACTATTTTACAAGCTCTATGTGTAACAACAACAGAATCAGTATGGAGCTCTATGTGTAACAGCTACAGAATTTACAAGCTCTACGTGTCTCCAATCTTCTTCAACATGGAGCTCCTTCGGCACAAACTGGGCACCTGCAACATCACAGGAAGGCAATTTTAGTGCTCCATCAAAGAACCAAGTAAATTTCCCTCAATCATACAAACAAAGTAATACCGTTGAAGAATAGGTTCAAATGAGAAGGAAGCATGAAACTAGTGATACAACATGCAGAAAACACCACAATGTAATACTGTTGGAAGTTCATATCAGCGCCATATCAGCACTATTATATAGAGAAAATGATATGCCCCCTTTTAATAAAACTGTAGTGTATGCTAGTGACAAAACAAGGGATAGGACTAATATGATGTGCCAGATTGCCAGCAACAGTGCATGCATCTTCAAATTTCAAAACGACCAATAGACTATTTAGCTGGCAAAATACTAAAGAAGGCATAGACATAAACGAAGGTAACATGCATCACATCAAAAAATTGTAAGCATTGAACCTACATCATATCTATAGTAACATCACCAATCAGGTTGCATGTGTATGCTAGAAATCAAGAATCAAAAGGACTTCATCTTGTTTCGAATATCTTGCCTTTGTTGCTCCCAGTTCAGTAAAGAAATAGTCGAGCAGTGAGCGCTTCGCCTCATGGACTTGGCAGTGCACAATAGATTTCATAATGGAGCATAAATAGAGTACCTGGAAAATAACAATAAAGAGCTATACAGTTAAGTAAGCATCCTTGGCTGTACAAATAAGTGGAGATTGTAGAGTGAAAGCTGAATAAGTTACGTGGATCGAATGGTCAGCATCCCTCGGATCTCATAGCTACCGGACATCACGGATGAACTACAGCAAACTAGTTATAGCCACAGGCCACATGTACAAAGAATATACTAAAATGGCTTGAAGCTAAAACTAATCGACCATTCATCTTCAGTACTGCAATTTTTTATTATGCAGTACAAAGATTATTATGCAGCATCTAAAGATGGCCACAGCCTTAAAGGTTATTATGCAACATCTAAAATTAGCCAACTCTACAAAACAGTGGAGGAAGCATAGGTCTGAACCCAAACAAATTTACATCATCTAATACACTATATTCCTCCCATAAAAAACACTAATATTCCAGTAGAGATCAAATGCTTGTGAGCAGGAAAATAATGGTACATTCACAACTTCAGTTCGGGTAAATATCACCACATGTATCAGTATACAGGCAGCAATAGTATCATTGAGCACAGAAAAACAGCTGCTTGACCCATGTAAGTCATAGCTCTTTAGAGAGAAAGAAAGAACAGGTTCAGCTAGCTATGTATTCATAGTTGAGAGCTAAGCAATTTGTTTGTTTATGCTGTAATTGACAGACCTAGTACAAGAAACAAGCCAAGTGAAACAGTATTGACTAATTCGATGGCAATACAAGCTAATCTACTTAGCTAGTAGGTGACCATCCAATCCATGATGCAGCAGCAGGTGCAAATATGATATGATGTGAACAAGAAGCAAGCTGGAGAGGTTGGGGATGAAACCAAAATTACAAACCATTGGCGGACCTCACATCACCACTGTTTTATCGTTTTATACGCAACTGGAAACTATGCAGAGCAGAGCAGACCGGACAGTAAAAGAATTATCAAGTAGGGCAAAACAGCAGCGTGGCCATCAACTCATAGCCCTGAAGAAAGAAAGAACCAATAGGGTCAGCTACTTATTTATTCAGAATTGAGAGTTGAGCAATCATTAGAAAACTAAAGATACTACTCAGCTAACTAAATAACACATGATTCAGTCACATGGTATAATTCTGACTATAATATAAGCAAAGAACTAAAGACACTACGTACTTAGAACTCAACTGAAAGTGAGAATGATTTGATTCTATGCAAACAATCTGATTTTATTTGTTTATATTAGTAAAAACAAGTCTATCAGGTAAGATCAAGAACACTAATACTAACACAGGCATATCTTCCTTTATGTGAACAAGTGTGCTTCCTTCATTAATTAGTAGTAATTGTTCCATGCTAATACAAGCACAAGCCCTGGCCTATCAAAGTCTGAATCTAATTAAATCGCACCATGGACGTGTCATATCACCAAGGCAAGTACTAGTAAATCTTTGCATCATTTTTCAGATAGATAAAAATGTAGTTGTACTCATCCTAACAGAAACAATGGATCAATATGCATTAGCAGCAGCAGAAATTGACCCTAGCTAATAATCTTTCACATACCCAGTAACATAATAATATGTGCATTCAACAACAGTAACAGTCCAAAAAAATATGAACCTTAGGAACAACAATCTGTCCAAAAGAATCACATCGGGAGGGGAACTGGAAGATGGACCTTAGGAAGTGCGCCAGGGTTGAACTCGTGCAAGGCCACTTGGTTCTCCAACACCCACGTCCTGCAGCAAGGGAAACCACATCCATCCGGCTGCTGCTACTCGTCCATGGCTGGGCGTCCGACATCCATCCGGCTGCTGCTGCTCATGCATGGAAGGAAACCACATCACATGTCAGTCAAGGGAAATATTTGTGAAGTCAGCCTTGCAATCTTTTGTAATGCATAAAACATAAGATCCTTTTAGAGATTTGATGTGTTGGATTAGGAAGCAAGTGAACATAAGATTCAGTGTTCCTAATACTGGCTAGCTGCTGCTCTAACTAGCTTTTATGGTCAAGGTAACTAGACTAACAGTAGGGTAATTCATGGTTTCGACTAACAGTTATACTGTCTGTGTACTAAATTAAATTAAATCAGTACACACTTGATCTTTTATGTTTGGAGGATCAGGTTGGTTAAACAGATACAGTGGATGGAACATAGCAGAGATAGGCTAGTATAGCTCCAGTTTTAGTCATCCCAAAGGAATATTCATAGCAAAGCAAGATAGGTTGAAGCTAGACAAGCGGATTTCGAGTGTTGACAAGCACCAAAATGCTAGCAAATTGGCCTATATTTATATGTTCACTTCTCTTTATAATTCACTAATGCAAAGGTGCAAATCTTCATCCTTCTTTAATGATGACACAGATAAACAAGTTTTATCCAAAAAGGTGTCTAAACAATTCAATCACTGATCCCTGACCTGCATGGATCAGGCGCATGTAGAAAACTGAGTGAACAAGGCCATGCGAGCTCACCTAATCGAGCTAGTGTTGCACACTAGGATGCCTTGGACGATGGCGGCAGGGTCGGTTGAGGACCGCAGCGGCAGAGGCGACTGTGCCTGCAGCGGCGGAGGCCCCGCCTTCGTCTGACGCTGTCGAGGGCGGCAGATCTGTTGAGGTACACGGCGGCGGCAGCTGCTGCGTGGGGGGGCTGTGGCCGGCGTGTAGCTTGGGTGGATCCTCCTTGAGGAGCTTGGCCTTGGCGCGGCGGATCTCGGCGTTGATCATGCACCATCGATGGTGGGAGAGGCATCTGCCCGAGCAAATCAATGAGAAGGGGTCAGAGGTCGTGGCCATGCGAGGGAAATCGCCAGTAAAATGACTCAGCTGCGGGAGGAGACGGACCTGATTTGGCCGGCGGGGACCGCTGCGTATCCTCGCCATCGAGGATCTGGCCGCCGTCTCGCTCGCACGGCCTAGATCCGCCCGCCGCATTGTGGTCGGAGTGGAGAAGATGGCGAGGTCGGCGACGGAGCCGAAGGGGCCAGAGACGGAGGCTGGCCGCACCGGGGACGCCATGAGATGCTCTGTGATCCGCGGGCGAGGAGCGAGGCAATGACGAGCAGGCGCGCGGGCGCGAACGGCGGGAGCAGGTGGTCGTCCACGAAGGCGAGGAGGAGCGGCTTGAGGTGGGAGGGGAGGTCGCGGCGGGATTGGCCGCTGTAGGTGGCGGCGGCGGTCCAATGGAGGGAGAGGGGAGAGGGGTTAGGGTTTGGGATGCGGATCGTGGAGGGAGGAGTGGTGTGCGGGGGAGAGGGGGAGAGGGGGAGTAGTGGTGTGCGGTGGGTGAGTGGTGGCATTCGTCCACTAATAGGTTGGCCCGCGAGGAATTAGGCCCACATGTCAGTGTCCTCAACGACGTGTGGTGTAGGTGAGGGGAGCTACTTTCGGGTGGGTGTGGGTGGGGAGAGGATGAGGGTGTGGGCCGTTGGATCTGGTAGTATCCGACGGTCTGTAATGCTTGATCCGCGTGACATGCCCATGGACCAATCAGAACGAAGTGCGGGCTTATGACCATCTAAAATTGTCGTAATTGATTAACAATAGGCGCTACCAACACAGCACCACAACGCCCGGCGAAACTCCATTGCAGCGTGAGCTCCAACGCAGCACCACGATGCCCGATGGTAAGTTTCCTTCTCTTTTTATGACAATGTTAGTTAAGTTTTCAAATAATTAGTGGTGTTATTCCTTGAATAACGAAAAATCAATTTTCCATTTTTGGAGTGCCCAAAATGAGTTTTTTTATGAAGGACCTACCATATATTTGTTGCAAAATTGGACCAAATCAATTTTCTAAAATACTAGGACATATTTAATGCATAATTGACCAAATGGTTGGGTGTCAAAAGCTTTTATCCACCTCTCATGAAAAAGACAAACATCTGCCGATTCAGCTGGAAGCGGGTCAAATTTAAACTGCGACTGCCTCATAGTTTGTTATTTGTTTTTCCCAAAAATCATTTTTAGGTACAAAAGTATCTATTTAATCAGAGAAACACCAAAAGTTTTCCAAGATTCAACCACTAGCTAGGAACGATCATGCCCGCCGTTTTGACCGCATTTTGAACCGGGCTTAAAAAATTCCAAAAAATTCAAAAAATTGGAAAACCATCACATTGTGTCATTATATGTGTCCAAGTTGCCAGGAAAAATCATAAACTTGTGATACGATAATTATTTTAAAAAAGTGTTCACAGAAAGGAGCTATCATATGAGGAGATCAATGGCTTTCATGCCAGATTATCAATCTTATGGCCACATTCATAGCATAGTTTGTTCAAATGATCTCATATTGTGCACAAGGGTGCATATTGGAATGGCAAACAATGTTGATTTGGGGAGTTTTCACTTTCATTGCACAAAGGAGCCATTTTCCATTTTTCGAGTGCCCCAAATGAGGTTTTTTGTGATGAACCTGCCAAATAATTATTGCAAAACTGGACCAAATCATTTTTCTAAAATACTAGGCCATATTTAGTGCACAATTGACCAAATGGTTGGGTGTAAAAAAATTTGATCCACCTCTCGTGAAAAAGACAAATTTCCACCGATTCAGCTGGAAGCGGGTCAAATTTGAACTGTAGCTGCCTTCTAGTTTGCTATTTACTTTTTCCAAAAATCATTTCTAGGTACATAAGTATATATTTTATCAGAGAAACACCAAAAAAATTCCAAGATTCAACCACTAGCTAGGAACGGTCATTCCCGCCGTTTTGACCGCGTTTTGAAACGGGCATAAAAGTTCAAAAAAAATCAAAAAATTGGGAAACCTTCGCATTGTGTCATTATATGTGGCCAAGTTCCTAGGAAAAATAACAAACTTGTAATACGGCAATTATTTTAAAAAAGTGTTGTCAAAATCGAGCTATCACGTGTGGATATCAATGGCTTTCAAGCCAAATGATCAATATTATGGCCACATTCATGGCATAATTTTTTAAAATGATACCATATTGTGCACAAGGGTGTATATTGGAATGGCAAACAATGTTGCCTAAGGAAGTTTTCATTTTCTTTGGACGAAAAAACCATTTTTCATTTTTCGAGTGCCCAAAAGGAGGTTGTTTTGTGAAGGACCTCCCAAATAATTGTTGCAAAATTGGACCAAATCATTTTTATAAAATACTAGGCCATATTTAATGCACAATTGACAAAATTGTTGGGCGTCAAAAGTTTTGATCGACCTTTGGTGAAAAAGACAAATTCCCGCTGATTCAGTAGGAAGCGGGTCAAATTTGAACTGCAGCTGCCTTATATTTTACTATTTATTTTTTCCAAAAAACATTTATAGTTACATAAGTACCTATTTAATCATAAATACATGGTTTGATGGCGATACGTCGAGGTTTGGGCGGTGGCCAAGGCCCCCAACTCTAGAGTGTGTAAACTCGCATGCCCGACGCGTGGTCACCGCGTGACTGTGGCATTGCCATGTGTTCTGGGCAGCCTAGGCATGTCTAGTGGGTTGGGCACTCCCCAGGTAGGTTCTAGGAAGAAAATTACAACATAAGATTCTCACGAGGAGACCGATCGATGCTCAAACATGAATTAGCAGCCAAGTGTTTGATTAGTGGTACGGGAAATACACATGGCCAATGGGCGTGAGTTTTTGCTGAGGATGATCATCTACTAAGAAGAATGTCTTCGCAAATTTTCAGATCAAAAGGAGGATCCTAGGTGGTACTTGCTTTGCAAAGTACCACACTGGACAGAAATATGAATGTTGAAGCTGGGCTCAAAATAACGAATGGATTGGGCTGAAATTTGGTGGAGGATGGTTATTTGGGCATTGGAAAGCACCGTAGAAAATTGATACCATTTGTACATGCCAAAGTGGTACTTCCTTCACAATGCTCTTCTATGGACAGAAACTTGGGAAAACTAGTGAGAGAAATTGGATGAATGAATTGAGCTCAAATTTGGTGTAGGTACGTTACATAGGTATGGTTATGCCTTCGTAGATTTTCAGATCATTTGGGTAAGCCTAGATAGTACTTACTTCACAAAGCTTCTCTCGAGGTAGAAACTTTGAAACTTTCCTGAGAAAGATTGACTAAGAAAATGGAGCTGAATATTAGCATGTGGTAATGATTTGGGTATGGAAGAGTGCCCAAAGAGTTTGAGGTTAATAGGAGGGGTCTAGATAACACTTGCTTTGCAACGTGTCAATTTGGCCATAAAATATAAATTGAACCTGGGCTCACATAGATAATTTTCCTGAGCTGCAATTTGGAGGAGGGTGATAATTTGGGCATATGAAGAAACTGTATAAATTTCATGTCATTTGGATATATAAAAAAGGTACTTCCTTCACAATGCTTCTAGGTGGACAAAAACTTTGGAAATTTGCCGAGGAAGATTTTCTAGGCAAGTGGAGCTGAATTTTGTCATGCGGTAATGATTTGGATAGGAAAGAGTGCCCAAAAATTCCGAGGGCAATCAAGAATATATAAATAGCACTTCCTTCATAAAATGCTGTCGTGAACAGAATAGGAAAATGAATATTGTTGAATTAGTTTTGAACTAGGAAAGGAAGGATTTTTACATATTTCATGAATATATGACCCAAAGAATTTATGAGATTTTTTTGTGAATTTTGGGAATGATAGAAATATAGCTTGCTTCACAACCTAGGGCAAGAACTGCCACATGGACATGACACATAGGCAAAACTGATGAGATGTCGCCTAGTCATCACAACCCACCACAATCTACAAGGCTATGACCATCTATATTGGTCATTAACAACTAGAAATAAGGCACGGACTAGCACTGTTTGCTTTGTGACCATTTCGTGTAAGGAAATTACGACCTTTCTGACCAAAATAGTCGCAATGGTTTAGGGTTTGGAGCCCCCTGAACAGCTTTTGACCAATTGGTCTAAAATGGTCATAAATTTATGACCAATTCTTCGAGGGTCACTGACAAAAGGTCATAAGTTGACATATTTCTTGTAGTGGATGATTGCAATGGAGGAGTGACGTACCATAGCACACTGTATAGGCTCACCGCTGCCTCTCCTTTTTTTGGGATGTTCCATGAAATTGCCACATACATCTTGTACTTTTTCATTGTGTAACCCTATCCGCAAGTTGACACGGCTAATTTCAGACATCTCTACATGATACTACATTGCATATCCCTTGCGCATATTTAAACCACCAATTAACGATTGTGTGCGTACCATAAACTAGCCATGACTCTGTATGCTGGACTAGTAGGCACTCTAAGGGAGCCTAATGTAGTGCACTGGAATTCCTACATGCCACCTACGATTTTATGTAATGTACTGCCCCTGTTCCTAAATATATGTCTTTGTAGAGATTCCAGTATGGACCACATACAGATGTATATAAATGCATTTTCGAGTGTAGATTCACTCATTTTGCTCCGTATGTAGCCTATAGTGGAATCTCTAGAAATACTTAAATTTAGGAACGGAGGTACGAGGTAGTATCATGTATGACATGTAAATATCTAATTTAGCAGCCAGTAGTAGAAATCATTGTCTGCACCAAGGGATTACTGGTCGAAAATCCTAGCAAAGCACGCTGGCAGGCACAGAACAATACAAGAGAGAGAGACGCGCTTACAAGATCATAGCAATGCCTCGGTCCAGGATCTTGGTTGGCCAAGCTGTTAGATCCAGAAAAAACATCGTCCTTATAGTTTTTGCTAGCTGCATAACAGGTAACAGCGACCGGTTAGTATATTTGAAGTACATCGGGCAGGTGATGTTGGACGAGTTTAAAGGTGACAAGTACCTAGGCCGTGGCGGGTGCTTGGCATCTCTCCAAACTGTGGGAATCAAGTTAGAAACGTCGAGGGTGATGACGCTGCGCTGGCTGTCGGGGTCCGGTAACGATATCTAGAACCGTCGAGTAGGGTGTTTGTGGAGCGGCTCCGGTAGGTGTTGGAGAACGTAGTAATTTCAAAAATTTCCTACGCACACGCAAGATCATGGTGATGCATAGCAACGAGAGGGGAGAGTGTTGTCTACGTACCCTCGTAGACCGAAGCGGAAGCGTTGACGCAACGTAGATGAAGTAGTCGTACGTCTTCCAGATCCGACCGATCCAAGCACCGAAACTACGGCGCCTCCGAGTTCTAGCACACGTTCAACTCGATGACGATCCCCTGGCTCCGATCCAGCAAAGCGTCGGGGAGGAGTTCCGTCAGCACGACAGCGTGGTGACAATCTTGATGTTCTACCGTTGCAGGGCTTCGCCTAAGCACCGCTACGATATGACCGAGGTGGAATATGGTGGAGAGGGGCACCGCACACAGCTAAGGAACAATCACGAAGATCAACTTGTGTGTACTAGGGTGGCCCCCTGCCCCCGTATATAAAGGAGCAAGGAGGAGGGCCGGCCGGCCCTTGTGGGCGCGCTAGGAGGAGGAGTCCTCCTCCTAGTAGGAGTAGGACTCCCCTCTTTCCTACTCCTACTAGGAGGGGGAAAGGAAGGGGGAGAGGGAGAAGGAAAGGGGGGCGCGCCCTCCCTCTTCTAGTCCAATTCGGACCAGAGGGGGAGGGGGCGTGCGGCCCACCCTGGCCGCCCCTCTCTCTCTCGACTAAGGCCCATAAGGCCCATTACTTCTCCCGGGGGGGTTCCGGTAACCCTCCGTCACTCCGGTTTTCTCCGAAATCACCCGGAACACTTCCGGTGTCCGAATATAGCCGTCCAATATATCAATCTTTATGTCTCGACCATTTCGAGACTCCTCGTCATGTCCGTGATCACATCCGGGACTCCGAACAACATTCGGTTCATCAAAATATATAAACTCATAATGAAACTGTCATCGTAACGTTAAGCGTGCGGACCCTACGGGTTAGAGAACAATGTAGACATGACCGAGACACGTCTCCGGTCAATAACCAATAGCGGAACCTGGATGCTCATATTGGCTCCCACATATTCTACGAAGATCTTTATCGGTCAGACCGCATAACAACATACGTCGTTCCCTTTGTCATCGGTATGTTACATGCCCGAGATTCGATCGTCGGTATCTCAATACCTAGTTCAATATCGTTACCGGCAAGTCTCTTTACTCGTTCCGTAATACATCATCTCGCAACTAACTTATTAGTTGCAATGCTTGCAAGGCTTATGTGATGTGCATTACCGAGAGGGCCCAGAGATACCTCTCCGACAATCGGAGTGACAAATCCTAATCTCGAAATACGCCAACCCAACATGTACCTTCGGAGACACCTGTAGAGCACCTTTATAATCACCCAGTTACGTTGTGACGTTTGGTAGCACACAAAGTGTTCCTCCGGTACACGGGAGTTGCATAATCTCATAGTCATAGGAACATGTATAAGTCATGAAGAAAGCAATAGCAACATACTAAACGATAGGGTGCTAAGCTAACGGAATGGGTCATGTCAATCACATCATTCTCCTAATGATATGATCCCATTAATCAAATGACAACTCATGTGTATGGCTTGGAAACATAACCATCTTTGATTAACGAGCTAGTCAAGTAGAGGCATACTAGTGACACTCTATTTGTCTATGTATTCACACATGTATTATGTTTCCAGTTAATACAATTCTATCATGAATAATAAACATTTATTATGAAATAAGGAAATAAATAATAACTTTATTATTGCCTCTAGGGCATATTTCCTTTAGTCTCCCACTTGCACTAGAGTCAATAATCTAGATCACATCGCCATGTGATTTAACATCAATAGTTCACATCTTTATGTGGTTAACACCCATAGTTCACATTGACATGTGACTAACACCCAAAGGGTTTACTAGAGTCAGTAATCTAGTTCACATTGATATGTGATTAACACCCAAAGAGTACTAAGGTGTGATCATGTTTTGCTTGTGAGATAATTTTAGTCAACGGGTCTGTCATATTCAGATCCGTAAGTATTTTGCAAATTTCTATGTCAACAATGCTCTGCACGGAGCTATTCTAGCTAATTGCTCCCACTTTCAATATGTATCTAGACCGAGATTTAGAGTCATCTAGATTAGTGTCAAAACTTGCATCGTCGTAACCCTTTACGACGAACCTTTTGTCACTTCCATAATCGAGAAACATATCCTTTTTCCACTAAGGATAATTTTGACCGCTGTCCAGTGATCTACTCCTAGATCACTATTGTACTCCCTTGCCAAAACCAGTAGTAGGGTATGCAATAGATCTGGTACACAGCATGGCATACTTTATAGAACCTATGGCTGAGGCATAGGGAATGACTTCCATTCTGATTCTATCTTCTGCCGTGGTCGGGCTTTGAGTCTTACTCAATTTCACACGTTGTAACACAGGCAAGAAACTCTTTCTTTGACTATTCCATTTTGAACTACTTCAAAATCTTGTCAAGGTATGTACTTATTGAAAAATCTTTATCAAGCGTCTTGATTTATTTCTATAGATCTTGATGCTCAATATCTAAGCAGCTTCATCGAGGTCCTTCTTTGAAAAACTCCTTTCAAATACTCCTTTATGCTTTGCAGAATAATTCTACATTATTTCCGATCAACAATATGTCACTCACATATACTTATCAGAAAGGTTGTAGTGCTCCCACTCACTTTCTTGTAAATACAAGCTTCACCGCTAGTCTGTATAAAACTATATGTTTTGATCAACTCATCAAAGCGTATATGCCAACTCCAAGATGCTTGCACCGGTCCATAGATGGATCGCTGGAGCTTGCACACTTTGTTAACACCTTTAGGATCGACAAAACCTTCTGGTTGCATCATATACAACTCTTTTTTAATAAATCCATTAAGGAATGCAGTTTTGCTTATCCATTTGCCAGATTTCATAAAATGCGGCAATTGCTAACATGATTTGGACAGACTTAAGCATAGATACGAGTGAGAAACTCTCATCGTAGTCAACACCTTGAACTTGTCGAAAAACTTTTGCAACAATTCTAGCTTTGTAGATAGTAACACTACTATCAGCGTCTGTCTTCCTCTTGAACATCCATTTAATCTCAATGGCTCGCTGATCATTGGGCAAGTCAATCAAAGTCCATACTTTGTTCTCATACATGGATCTCATCTCAGATTTCATGGCCTCAAGCCATTTTGCGGAATCTGGGCTCACCATCGCTTCTTCATAGTTCGTAGGTTCATCACGGTCTAGTAACATGACTTCCAGAACAGGATTACCGTACCACTCTGGTGCGGATCTTACTCTGGTTGACCTACGAGGTTCAGTAACAGCTTGATTTGAAGTTTCATGATCATCATCATTAACTTCCTCACTAATTGGTGTAGGTGTCACAGGAACAGATTTCTGTGATGAGCTACTTTCTAATAAGGGAGCAGGTACAGTTACCTCATCAAGTTCTACTTTCCTCCCACTCACTTCTTTCGAGAGAAACTCCTTCTCTAGAAAGGACCCATTATCAGCAACAAATATCTTGCCTTCGGATCTGTGATAGAAGGTGTACCCAACATTTCTTTTGGGTATCCGATGAAGACGCACTTCTTCGATTTGGGTTTGAGCTTATCAGGTTGAAACTTTTTCACATAAGCATTGCAACCTCAAACTTTAAGAAATGACAACTTTGGTTTCTTGCCAAACCACAGTTCATATGGTGTCGTCTCAACGGATTTAGATGGTGCCCTTTTTAACGTGAATGCAGCTATCTCTAATGCATAACCCCACAACTATAGTGGTAAATCGGTAAGAAACATCATAGATTGCACTATATCCAATAAAGTACGGTTATGACATTCGGACACACCATTATGCTGTGGTGTTCCAGGTGGCACGAATTTGTGAAACTATTCCACATTATTTTAATTGAAGACCAAACTCGTAACTCAAATATTTGTCTCCGCGATCAGATCGTAGAAACTTTATTTTCTTGTCACGATGATTTTCTACTTCACTTTGAAATTCTTTGAACTTTTCAAATGTTTCAGACTTGTGTTTCATCAAGTAGATATACCCATATCTGCTCAAATCACCTGTGAAGGTCAGAAAATAATGATACTTGTCGCGAGCCTTAACACTTATCGGACCGCATACATCAGTAGGTATTATTTCCAATAAGTCAGTTGCTCGCTCCATTGTTTCGGAGAACGGTGTTTTTAGTCATCTTGCCCAAGAGGCATGGTTCACAAGCATCAAGTGATTCATAATCAAGTGATTCCAAAAGCCCATCAACATGGAGTTTCTTCATGCGCTTTACACCAATATGACCTAAACGGCAGTGCCACAAATAAGTTGCACTATCATTATTAACTTTGCATCTTTTGGCTTCAATATTATGAATATGTGTATCACTACGATCGCAATCCAACGAACTATTTTCATTGGGTGTATGACCATTGAAGGTTTTATTCATGTAAACAGAACAACAATTATTCTCTAACTTACATGAATAACTGTATTGCAATAAACATGATCGAATCATATTTATGCTCAACGCAAACACCAAATAACACTTATTTAGGTTCCACACTAATCCCGAAAGTATAGGGAGTGTGCGATGATGATCATATCAATCTTGGAACCCCTTCCAACTCTCATCGTCACTTCACCCTTAACTAGTCTCTGTTCATTCTGCAACTCCCGATTCAAGTTAATAATCTTAGCAACTGAACTAGTACCAAATACTGAGGGGTTGCTATGAACACTAGTAAAATACACATCAATAACATGTATATCAAATATACTTATGTTCACTTTGCCATCCTTCTTATCCGCCAATCACTTGGGGTAGTTCCGCTTCCAGTGACCAGTCCCTTTGCAGTAGAAGCACTTAGTCTTAGGCTTAGGACCAGACTTGGGCTTCTTCACTTGAGCGACTACTTGCTTGCTGTTCTTCTTGAAGTTCCCCTTTTTCCATTTCCCGTTTTCTTGAAACTAGTGGTCTTGTCTACCATCAACACTTGACGTTTTTCTCGATTTCTACCTTCATCAATTTCAGCATTACGAAGAGCTTGGGAATCGTTTCCGTTATCCCTTGCATATCATAGTTCATCACGAAGTTCTACTAACTTGGTGATGCTGACTAGAGAATTCTGTCAATCACTATTTTATCTGGAAGATTAACTCCCACTTGATTCAAGTGATTGTAGTACCCAGACAGTCTGAGCACATGCTCACTAGTTGAGCGATTCTCCTCCATCTTTTAGCTATAGAACTTGTTGGAGACTTCATATCTCTCAACTCGGGTATTTGCTTCAAATATTAACTTCAACTCCTGGAACATCTCATATGGTCCATGACGTTCAAAACATCTTTGAAGTCCCGATTCTCAGCCGTTAAGCATGGTGCACTAAACTATCAAGTAGTCATCATATTGAGCTAGCCAAACATTCATAACGTTTGCATCTGCTCCCGCAATAGGTCTGTCACCTAGCGGTGCATCAAGGACATAATTCTTCTGTGCAACAATGAGGATAAACCTCAGATCACGGATCCAATCTGCATCATTGCTACTAACATCTTTCAACTTTGTATTCTCTAGGAACACATATAAAACACAGGGAAGCAACAACACGAGCTATTGATCTACAACATAGATATGCTAATACTACCAGGACTAAGTTCATGATGAATTAAAGTTCAATTAATCATATTACTAAAGAACTCCCACTTAGAAAGACATCTCTCTAATCCTCTAAGTGATCACGTGATCCAAATCAACTAAAGCATAACTTATCATCACGTGAAATGGAGTAGTTTTCAATGGTGAACATCATTATGTTGATCATATCTACTATATGATTCACGCTCGGCCTTTCGGTCTCAATGTTCCGAGGCCATATCTGCATATGCTAGGCTCGTCAAGTTTAACCTGAGTATTCTGCGTGTGCAAAACTGGCTTGCACCCGTTGTAGATGGACGTAAAGCTTATCACACCCGATCATCACGTGGTGTCTGGGCACGACAACTTTGGCAATGGTGCATACTCAGGGAGAACACTTTTATCTTGAAATTTAGTGAGAGATCATCTTATAATGCTACCGGCAAACAAAGCAAGATAAGATGCATAAAAGATAAACATCACATGCAATCAATATAAGTGATATGATATGGCCATCATCATCTTGTGCTTGTGATCTCCATCTCCGAAGCACCTCCCTGATCACCATTGTCACCGGCGCGACAACTTGATCTCCATCGTAGCATCGTTTTTGTCTCACCAATCTTATGCTTCTACGACTATCGCTACCGCTTAGTGATAAAGTAAAGCATTACAGGGCGATTGCATTGCATACAATAAAGTAACAACCAAATGGCTCCTGCCAGTTGCCGATAACTCGGTTACAAAACATGATCATCTCATACAATAAAATATAGCATCACGTCTTGACCATATCACATCACAACATGCCCTGCAAAAACAAGTTAGACGTCCTCTACTTTGTTGTTGCAAGTTTTACGTGGCTGCTACGGGCTTAGCAAGAACCATTCTTACCTACGCATCAAAACCACAACGATAGTTTGTCAAGTTGGTGTTGTTTTAACCTTCGCAAGGACCGGGCGTAGCCACACTCGGTTCAACTAAAGTTGGAGAAACTGACACCCGCCAGCCACCTGTGTGCAAAGCACGTCGGTAGCACCAGTCTCACGTAAGCGTACGCGTAATGTCGGTTCGGGCCGCTTCATCCAACAATACCGCCGAACCAAAGTATGACATGCCGGTAAGCAGTATGACTTATATCGCCCACAACTCACTTGTGTTCTACTCGTGCATATGACATCTACGCATAAAACCAGGCTCGGATGCACTGTTGGAGAACGTAGTAATTTCAAAAATTTCCTACGCACACGCAAGATCATGGTGATGCATAGCAACGAGAGGGGAGAGTGTTGTCTACGTACCCTCGTAGACCGAAGCGGAAGCGTTGACGCAACGTAGAGGAAGTAGTCGTACGTCTTCCCGATCCGACCGATCAAAGCACCGAAACTACGGCGCCTCCGAGTTCTAGCACACGTTCAGCTCGATGACGATCCCCGGGCTCCGATCCAGCAAAGCATCGGGGAGGAGTTCCGTCAGCACGACGGCGTGGTGACGATCTTGATGTTCTACCATTGCAGGGCTTCGCCTAAGCACCGCTACGATATGACCGAGGTGGAATATGGTGGAGAGGGGCACCGCACACAGCTAAGGAACAATCACGAAGATCAACTTGTGTGTACTAGGGTGGCCCCCTGCCCCCGTATATAAAGGAGCAAGGGGGAGGGCTGGCCGGCCCTTGTGGGCGCGCCAGGAGGAGGAGTCCTCCTCCTAGTAGGAGTAGGACTCCCCTCTTTCCTACTCCTACTAGGAGGGGGAAAGGAAGGGGGAGAGGGAGAAGGAAAGGGGGGCGCCCCCCCCCCCCCTCTCCTAGTCCAATTTGGACCAGAGGGGGAGGGGGCGCGTGGCCCACCCTGGCCGCCCCTCTCTGTCTCCACTAAGGCCCATAAGGCCCATTACTTCTCCGGGGGGGTTCCAGTAACCCTCCGGCACTCCGGTTTTCTCCGAAATCACCCGAAACACTTCCGGTGTCCGAATACAGCCGTCCAATATATCAATCTTTATGTCTAGACCATTTCGAGACTCCTCATCATGTCCGTGACCACATCCGGGACTCCGAACAACATTCGGTTCATCAAAATATATAAACTCATAATGAAACTGTCATCGTAACGTTAAGCGTGCGGACCCTACGGGTTCGAGAACAATGTAGACATGACCGAGACACGTCTCCGGTCAATAACCAATAGCGGAACCTGGATGCCCATATTGGCTCCCACATATTCTATGAAGATCTTTATCGGTCAGACCGCATAACAACATACGTCGTTCCCTCTGTAATCGGTGTGTTACTTGCCTGAGATTCGATCGTCGATATCTCAATACCTAGTTCAATCTCGTTACCCGCAAGTCTCTTTACTCGTTCTGTAATACATCATCTCGCAACTAACTTATTAGTTGCAATGCTTGAAAGGCTTATGTGATGTGCATTACCGAGAGGGCCCAGAGATACCTCTCCGACAATCGGAGTGACAAATCCTAATCTCGAAATACACCAACCCAACATGTACCTTTGGAGACACCTGTAGAGCACCTTTATAATCACCCAGTTACGTTGTGACGTTTGGTAGCACACAAAGTGTTCCTTCGGTACACGGGAGTTGCATAATCTCATAGTCATAGGAACATGTATAAGTCATGAAGAAAGCAATAGCAACATACTAAACGATCGGGTGCTAAGCTAACGGAATGGGTCATGTCAATCACATCATTCTCCTAATGATGTGATCCCATTAATCAAATGACAACTCATGTCTATGGCTTGGAAACATAACCATCTTTGATTAACGAGCTAGTCAAGTAGAGGCATACTAGTGACACTTTGTTTGTCTATGTATTCACACATGTATTATGTTTCCGGTTAATATAATTCTAGCATGAATAATAAACATTTATCATGAAATAAGGAAATAAATAATAACTTTATTATTGCCTCTAGGGCATATTTCCTTCAGTAGGGTGGACTACGATGTGGGCGAAGCGGATCTATGGCCGTGGATGAGGGCGTAGGTGAAGCTGCTCCGGTGGTTGGGTTAAGGATGGTGTCGACGATGCGGATCTGCGGTCGTGGACGAGGCGTCAGAAGCTGCTCCGGTGGTTGTGTTAAGGGTGGTGTCGACGATGTGGATCTACGGCCGTGGATGGGGCGTCAGAAGCTGCTCCGGTAGGTTGGATGAGGGTGCGAGGAAGCGGATCTGAGGGCATGGACTTGAGTTGGCAAAGCGGCCCCGGTAGGGTTGAGAATGGTATAGGCGAAGCTACTTCGGTAGGGTTGAGGAAGGTGTCGGCGAAGCGGCTCCGGTAGGGTTGAGGAAGGTGTCAGCGAAGAGGATCAGAGGCCGTCGACGGGGGCGTCGGTGGGGCGGCTCCGGGGGGTGTGGACGAAGCGTCTCCGGTGGGGAGTACGAATGAGCCGCTGCAGATGCGCGACGGTTGACGAGAGTACCGGCGAAGCAGATCCGGCGCCGTGGACAAGGCCGGCACTGAATGGGCTGTGGTACAGTGGTGGATGAGTAGTCTACTTGTTTCTAGGGGGAGGTGGGAGGGGTAGATGCGGCCGCAGAAGCAGATCCGGCGAGGTGGACGCCGCTGGCAGTGAATGGGCTATGGTACGCCGGTGGATGAGCAGTCTAGGGTTTCGAGAGGGGAGGGGAGAAAGGGCATTGAAGTACGGACGGCGTGATGTAAGATGCTCTGGTGCTGTGGA
>NC_057812.1:48433775-48451947 GCF_018294505.1 Triticum aestivum | reverse complement strand
TTTTGCGGGGGGGGGGAGAGGAAATGGGGGTGTCGTGTAGTGGGGGAACCGGAAGTTACCAAAGCAGCCCCAACCTATCATGTAGATGAGGGCAGTATTGTAACTGTTGGTCTCCGTGCACCAAGGACAAAAGGGGGATTTCGCATGCTAAAGACTAAGGTGGCGGAAATATTAGAAGGGGGCGGGAGATTTTGCCGCCCGCGGGATCGTTCATATCCAGTTTCAACTAATTTTGGACCGTGATAGCGGGAAGGTCATGCTAGACTGTGTACACGGGGCACGCGTCAGTAGTTAATAACTGGTGTGAAGTCCACCCCAGAAAAAAGACAATAACTCGGGATCATGCACCGATAACTTGGACGTTCACACGGGCGCGGCCAATCGTACGGGTGTAGTGGCGCGTTCACAAAAAAAGGGATCAAACGCTCAGCCTATGTATTTCTCGTGTAAATAGATAATTTAGTGCCATTGGTTATTTACTTTAAACTTAATGCATTGACGTGTTAGTGTAGAGGCGCACAAAAAGAAATGGATATTGTAGTCAGCTACTTAAAAGTGTTACCTCATATGATTACATAGCCTCCATTTCATAAATTGTGTACCGGTTGAATTCATATATGAATATTACATATATTACTTCAAAATAGAAACTTAAATCATCCAAGACTAATGAATTTGAATGCAAGAGTAACAATGGTGCATGTTCATGATAGCTACATTGGTTGTTTGAAGAAACATCACTGTAACTTTGGCATGCACAACTAAAAAAGCTTATTTAAATAGAAAAAAATGTGATATGTGAGTGTCCAATATTTATAGCGTTGAATCGATATTGTACCTTTGGCCATGATACGAAGTAGATATTGACTCATGTTCAAGCGATGCACGTGCACGATCGCTAGATAGTGATACGTGAATGAATTGTGCAATCTCTCTCACACGCATACATATCTCATTTCCCGGTGGGCATCGGAATCACACACGTGCACTTCGTGTATTTCTCTCCCTCCGTCAGGGTTAAATTCGTCTTTGTACCCCGTCCTACAAGTCTCTCACACAGAAACACACACGCTCTCTATGTCTAACACGCCCACCCCTTTAATTCCGCCCACCCACAGCCACTAATGTCTCTCACACATATGCTATCTACCTATCCCTTAATATAGCAAGATATGTGTCACACAAACTCCTTCTCCCTACTAGCAAGATGCCCATGTGTTGCACGGAACATCAAGATGCATTTGTATGAGAAGTTTATCTTGTGGGAGAAAAGGATGAACGAGGGAATGCCTTATTTGCAAATGTGGAGAGGGGTGTGGGTATCTTTTTGCAAAATTGCCATAGTTTCCTTCCTGTCCGTCGGATATAAATCAGATGGCCTATATTATAGGATGGCAGGAACACCATCATCACCAACTCTGTTTTTTATAAGAGTAGAGATATGTGAGTGTCACTGCCCCCCACACACACACACCCACACTTCCCAACACCGAAGGAGTAGGGTGACACCTCGATCTTGATACTAATCTATCGACTGGCTTCTCTCTCAAACATACACACACACACACTACCCGGCACCGAAGGAGTAGGGTGGCACATCGATCTTGATAATAATCTATCTACTCCTCTTTCAAACACACACACACACAAACACACACACACACACACTCTCTCTAGTTGTGCCTCTGTGCCTACCACGCACACTCTCAATACGTCTTTCTCTCCCTCCCCCCCCCCAACAATGACAGCAGAAGGGTGAAAACTCGATCTGATCATAATCTGTCAATTGGTTTCTCTCTCAAACATTGTGTCTCGGTGCCTGGCTCGGTAGCTCCCTCGATATGTAGACTTCTCGCGCGCGCATAGCTGTAGTGACGATGACGCTGAACCCAGTGTGCCTTGTTTTTACCGGCCTCATGTGATAGTTTTCACCCTATTTTCTGTTAATTAACAAGGCAACCTTTTCTTTGTTACTACTAGTGAATCTGAATTCATTCGGGGCAGACATAAAATATATCACTTCAACCCAATTATCGCAGCAACTATTTTAAAAGAAATTAGCTAGCTGCCCGTGCGTTGCACGGAACATCAAGATGCATTTGTATGAGTAGTTTATCTTGTGAGAGAAAATGTTGCACGAGGGAAGGCCTTATTTGCGAACGTGGAGAGACGTGTGGGTATATTTTTGCAATCCATTAGATATAAATCTGACGGCCTATATTGCAGGGTGGCACGCACACCATCATCACCAACTCTTTTTCTACTCCCTCCGTCCGAAAATACTAGTCATCAAAATGGATAAAAAGAGATGTATCTAAAACTAAAATATGTCTAGATACATTTCCTTTTACCCATTTTGATGACAAGTATTTTCGGACGGAGGGAGTATTTGTCTTTTTAGAGATTTCAATAAGTGACTATGACCGGACCTTACCAACATACTCAAAAAAGTAGTCCATAATTTTGATGTTACCCTCTTTTCTTGGCGGTGCAGTGCCATCTGGATACCTCATAAATGAATCAAGGACAAATCTGACCCCTTCCTGAAAAGACATACGGAGCAAAATGAGTGAATCTACACTCTAAAATATGTCTACAAACACATCCGTATGTGGTAGTCCATTTGAAATCTAAAAAAGACAAATATTTAGGAACGAATGGAGTATATATAAGAGTAGACATGTAGATATATCTCTAGCATGGTCTACAACAAAAATGTGCTGGGCTGGTTAGCGCCGGATGCTCGCAACGCGATGACATGAGTTCGTATTCTGTCTTTTAACTTTATATTTTTATATTATATATTACTCTACTTATTTGATATATACTTCTTTCGCCACTGTACTGACAGTGGAACCCACAGAGTACTTAGAATACAAGATTAAGGATGGACTTGTTTCTTTTTAACTTTCTGTACGAAGCTGTAGCCGCCCTGCAAGTCACGTGTACACTGTGCATGCAATTAACTTTTTATAGAGGGACAATCATACAGGCAATTAATTCAAATGGATTGGATGTCACTCTATTATTTCCAGCATAAAGAGCATATCCAACGGTAGCCGGCAAATTTCCTCCCGCTTCCTTAAGCGGAGGACGACATCAAACGCCAGCGGCATTTTTACAACTCTAACCAACCAGATGAAATTCGTGCAAACACGGACTGATTTCATATAAGCATGAAGGATTTCGTATAAAAAAGCTGGATCTTCATATAAACATCATGGATTTCATTACATTTACATGAACTAAGAGGTGCCAATCCGGCTCTCTTGTATAATTAATACTCCCTCCGTCCGGAAATACTTGTCCTAGAAATGGATGTATCTAGACTTATTTTAGTTATAGATACATACAATTTATCCATTCTTAGAACAAAAATTCCCCACCAGCTGGAGAGGGAGTACATAATCTAAATGGCCGCCCGCGGATCCCTTTGTCTTCCTCATGTCCATCAGACACTTGCGGGCTCGACGAAGGTCCTCGGAAGAGACGAAGCAGCAAAGAAACCACCTGAATCCGCGGTCGTCGCCTCGGCGGTGGCCTTCATGGGTCCCAAGTGGCGGCGGCCTCCCGTGTTCTACTTCTCCTCGATGATGGCAGCGGACACGGAGAAGCTGGCCACCGACTCGTCGCTCTCCACGCACCCGGCTTCTGTCTCTTCCTGCATGGCGCTGCCGCAGGCACGGGAGGCGCGCCCACAGACACGGGAGGCGCGCCCACCGCAGACACTGGTGGCGCGGTACGACGCGGCAGCGACGGCGCCCGTACCAACGTGCTCGCCGCCGTGCCGGCGTGGAGCAACTCGCCACTCCTCATCGAGCTGAACTGGAGCGGCGAGTTGCTGAACCACGCTCCTGCTTGGGGCGGCAACTGGCTCCGTCGGGCCAAGCGAGGTTGGTGAAGCACCGAGCGGCCTTGCCCGTATCCGGAGGGCTCGGCGGGCCACCCAGCCGGGTAATATGCCAGAGAATGGCTCATCGGAAGCCATCGGAGGAGTGGAGAAAATGGTGAAGGAGGAGATGGGGGAGCGGCGGAGGGGTGCGATTCTTGCCCGCTGTCTGTCTGTCCTCGTGTAAATAGAGGGCGGACGGTAGGAGCTTGGCCGGCGTCTGGCCTCGTTTAAACTGAGGGCGGACGGGAGGAGCTCGGCCGGTGTTGTGTTTAATTCCGGCCCGCTCATGAACGGACGTGTGGCCGGAGTAGGATTCTTGGTTTGCATGCGGGTTTAACGGAGGGGTTTAATGGAGGCGCCGGGCGTGCAGCGGGCGGCGTAGTACTATTCGATTTGACAGCAGTAATGAGCCGTCAAATCACAAAGGCCCTCGCCTCTCGTGAAACCGACCGAGCTAGACTGCCCCGCCCTCTAGCCTTTCAAAAAATGTATATACTCCACTTTTGTACAGTAGTAGTATCGATGGATTGCGCCATGGAGCAAAATTCGAAATTAAAAAAAAGGTGGTACACATAGAGAGCGCTCGTCGCCAAATTATGCATATAGTACTATTAAAAAGGCTTGTCACAATAATGGTGTCCATCACAAGTGCACAACCCACCCCTCAAATAAAACTAAGCACCCTGGAATTCTTTGACAAAACTAAGCACCCTAAAATTCTTTGACAACTAAACTACTGGCTATATGATGTTGGCCATATATATTGTACGTATATAATGTGAAGAAACGAGTGGTAGTACTGTACCAACTAAAAGATGAAATGTAAGAAATACTTGTATGTACGTACTGAAGAGTTAGAGTAACAAGAAGAAACATAACATAGTTCTGCTGGGGGCTCAGCACAACACACCCCTCAAATTAAATTAAGCACACCTGAAATTAAACTTTGCAACTATTCTGGTAGACACTGCATTAGAACCACCATGAGAAATGACACTGCCACCTTACTCAGAGTCCTCGTCCACGTCCTCGACTCCGTCCTTGTCCCTCTTCCTCTTGGCCGATACTTCTTTGCTTGAACCGCACACTTGGCTGTTGCTCTTCATCCAACCCTTGTAGATATTGAAGCGAAGGTAGCCATCCATTGCAGCGTAGTGGATGTGGTCTATATCTAGTACATTCCGCTGCCATGCATGATGATGAAACGTGTATGGAGGTTTCTCCAGTTTACCGTATGAAGGATGAACCATGGCTCCTGCCAGGGTCAGCATTGAAGGTTGACGAGAGGGCACCAGCCGATTCTTCTGGAGGTCGAAGGGGTTGCCTACAACGAGGCCTATCCGACCCAAGACTTCTTCGTCGTTCGTAAAGTCTACAGTAACGAATTTGACTAGGTTGCTCCCGAGAAAGTCCTTAAAATCCTGGCAATCAATGTCGGCATGGCATATGTGGTAGACCAAGCATAAGTCATGCACGCAAACCTGGATCACGGCGGGCTTCTTCCTCTCTTTGTCCTTTAGATCCTTCTCTCGTCCCAGGACTGTGGTGTACTCAACATCTAGCCCAGCGACCCACTCATCATCTGAGTTTTCGAACATGCGTCTGAAGCGAGAAAGGCATCCTTTCACCGTCGCGGAAGAACGGGTGTAGATGACGTCGAACTCATCGCCGGTGATGGTTCTAACCTTGTACTCACCGCCGATCATGGAGATTTGGGACGCCATGGATTTGGGAGGAGGGTTAGGATTAGTGGAACTGCCGTAATGTGAATGGACGGGATGACTAGGAGCGAACCGCCGTAGTATTGAAGGACGTGCGGGGACGAGTAGGAGCGAACTGCCAGCGTGCGAACGGCAGGGTAGTGGCTTTCCATTCTCCGATGATACGGGCTTCCGAGAGCCCTTGGATCTGAGATCGAACGGTTGCATGGCGTGATTCTAGACCTATGGGTGAATATCCTATCCTGGAGGGTTATTCTACAAATTTTCAGCAACTTAGCATGCGAACTTTCGATCTTAGATCCAAGGGCTGCCAGCAGCCCGTATCGTCTTCGCGCCTACCACGACCGTCGCGTCGCTCGTGCGGTCGCGCCCTTGGAGATTTAACACGGTGCGTTAGGCTATTTGATGTTTGGCATGTTATACATAGTCATCACTTAGTCACTCATACTACAACAAGGTTGGCTATAAGTGTACTTTTTTACTCCTTTCTATCTCTTTCTTCGTACTCCCTCTGTACCATAATATAAGAACGTTTTGACACTAGTGTAGTGCCAAAAACGTTCTTATATTATGGGACACAGGGAGTACTAGTATTTATTGCATTTGCCATGGAGTGACCTCTTCCAATGAAATGGTGTTGCTAAGTTTGCTTCATTTAATTAGCTATAGACACAAAATTGTCTTTTCACCTAGGTACACGCGCTCAGCACCGTTTCTTCCTTGGGTCACCAAACTAGTCTCTCTCTTCTTGAATAACTTGCCACATCAGACTTTATGCCTATGTGGCAAGCTTAAGCACCTGTAGGAGCAATTAAAAGTAAGTACAATAGTGCGCTTTACATGGCATTTTTGCATATGTGGAGGAAAGAGAGACAAGGAAAAAGTGGAAAAGTGGGCTCTGATGCAAGAGCCAGCCTCTACTACATGGTGGAGCATTGGGAGAGGCACCTGTATGGAGGTGGTCAGGAAGCTGGGAGACTCATGCCGGTCGTAGCGCCGCAGTTAAAATGATAATGGCAAGTCAAATCACGGGGCCCCACCTATCCAGCAGTAACTCGCTGTCAAATCACACAGCCCTACGTTTGTAGCAGCCTACTCCCTCGTCTTCTCGCGTCTCTGTCGAAGCGACTATAAAGCGCTATGTTACAGTAACATATTGTGTTACCACAAGCACCTCTTTCCTCATTAAATAGTTGCCACGTAAGCAAAATTGTCTTGGGATGTGTTAAGTTACTACCTAAGTTACTCCCACTATGGCTAGCCTAAGAGCAAGTACAATGGAGCTGAGTCAGTGGGCTATAAGAAATAAACTAGTATATTTCTGCATAGTTGGAGGAAAGAGAAGAGGAAAGAGAAGGTAAGTGGGCTCTTCGTGAAGAGTCAGCTCTAGCACGTGCTCCTAGGCACTTTGTGAGAAGGTAAGTGGGCTCTTCATGAAGAGCCAGCTCTAGCACGTGCTCCTAGGCACTTTGTGAGAATAAAAGATGGGCCATATAATAACAAAGTAGTACATTCTTTTGATCTACTATTATACATATTGGCTATAAGATGGACTGTAGATGACATGGCACCGGCTTATAGCCAGCAGCTGGCTATACTATTAACCATGCTCTAAGAAACAACGTGAGAGTTAATGCACCACGCCTATGTGTTTACTATTTGGTTTTCGTAAGATGACTTAATACTGAAGGAAATATGCCCTAGAGGCAATAATAAAGTTATTATTTATTTCCTTATAATCATGATAAATGTTTATTATTCATGCTAGAATTGTATTAACCGGAAACATAATACATGTGTGAATACATAGACAAACAAAGTGTCACTAGTATGCCTCTACTTGACTAGCTCGTTAATCAAAGATGGTTATGTTTCCTAACCATGAACAATGAGTTGTTATTTGATTAACGAGGTCACATCATTAGTTGAATGATCTGATTGACATGACCCATTCCATTAGCTTAGCACCCGATCGTTTAGTATGTTGCTATTGCTTTCTTCATGACTTATACATGTTCCTATCACTATGAGATTATGCAACTCCCATTTACCGGAGGAACACTTTGGGTGCTACCAAACGTCACGACATAACTGGGTGATTATAAAGGAGCATTACAGGTGTCTCCAAAGGTAGATGTTGGGTTGGCGTATTTTGAGATTAGGATTTGTCACTCCGATTGTCGGAGAGGTATCTCTGGACCCTCTCGGTAATGCACATCACATAAGCCTTGCAAGCATTACAACTAATATGTTATTTGTGAGATGATGTATTACAGAACGAGTAAAGAGACTTGCCGGTAACGAGATTGAACTAGGTATTGGATACCGACGATCGAATCTCGGGCAAGTAACATACCGATGACAAAGGGAACAACGTACGTTGTTATGCGGTCTGACCGATAAAGATCTTCGTAGAATATGTAGGAGCCAATATGGGCATCCAGGTCCTGCTATTGGTTATTGACCGGAGACGTGTCTCGGTCATGTCTACATTGTTCTCGAACCCGTAGGGTCCGCACGCTTAAGGTTACGGTGACAGTTATATTATGAGTTTAAGCATTTTGATGTACCGAAGGTTGTTCGGAGTCCCGGATGTGATCATGGACATGACGAGGAGTCTCGAAATGGTCGAGAAGTAAAGATTGATATATTGGAAGCCTATGTTTGGATATCGGAAGTGTTCCGGGTGAAATCGGGATTTTACCGGAGTACCGGGAGGTTACCGGAACCCCCCGGGAACCATATGGGCCTAGATGGGCTTTAGTGGAAAGGAGAAAGGGGCAGCCCAAGGTGGACGCGCGCCTCCCCGCTTCCCCTAGTCCTATTAGGACTAGGAGAGGTGGTCGACCCCCCTTCTCTCTCTTTCCCCCTCAGGGAATCCTAGTCCAACTAGGATTGGGGGGGGGGGGTCCTACTCCCGGAAGGAGAAGGACTCCTCCTGCGCCCTCCTCCTGGCCGGCGCCCCCCTCCCCCTTGGCTCCTTTATATACTGAGGTAGAGGCACCCTAGAAACACACAAGTTGATCCACGTGATCTATTCCATAGCCGTGTGCGGTGCCCCCTGCCACCATATTCCTCGATAATACTGTAGCGGAGTTTAGGCGAAGCCCTGCTGCTGTAGTGCATCAAGATCGTCACTATGCCGTCGTGCTAACGGCACTCTTCCCCGACACTTTTCTGGATCGGAGTCCGGGGATCGTCATCGGGCTGAATGTGTGCACGAACTCGGAGGTGCCGTAGTTTCGGTGCTTGATCGGTTGGATTGTGAAGACGTATGACTACTTCCTCTACGTTGTGTCAACGCTTCCGCAGTCGGTCTGCGTGGGTACGTAGACAACACTCTCCCACTCATTGCTATGCATCACATGATCTTGCGTGTGCGTAGGAAATTTTTTGAAATTACTACGAAACCCAACAGTGGTATCAGAGCCTAGGTTATTTATGTTGATGTTATATGCACGAGTAGAACACAAGTGAGTTGTGGGCTATATAAGTCATACTGCCTACCAGCATGTCATACTTTGGTTCGGCGGTATTGTTGGATGAGACGACCCGGACCAACATTACGCGTACGCTTACGCGAGACCGGTTCCCCCGATGTGCTTTGCACATAGGTGGCTTGCGGTCGACAGTCTCTCCAACTTTAGTTGAACCAAGTATGGCTACACCCGGTCCTTGCGAAGGTTAAAACGGAGTCTATTTGACAAACTATCGTTGTGGTTTTGATGCGTAGGTGAGATTGGTTCTTGCTTAAGCCCATAGCAGCCACGTAAAACTTGCAAACAACAAAGTAGAGGACGTCTAACTTGTTTTTGCAGGGCATGTTGTGATGTGATATGGTCAAGGCATCATGCTAAATTTTATTGTATGAGATGATCATGTTTTGTAACCAAGTTATCGGCAACTGGCAGGAGCCATATGGTTGTCGCTTTATTGTATGCAATGCAATCGCTATGTAATGCTTTACTTTATTACTAAGCGGAAGTGATAGTCGTGGAAGCATAAGATTGGCGAGACGACAACGATGCTACGATGGAGATCAAGGTGTCGCGCCGGTGACGATGGTGATCACGACGGTGCTTCAAAGATAGAGATCACAAGCACAAGATGATGGCCATATCATATCACTTATATTGATTGCATGTGATGTTTATCTTTTATGCATCTTATCTTGCTTTGATTGACGGTAGCATTATAAGATGATCTCTCACTAAATTATCAAGAAGTGTTCTCCCTGAGTATGCACCGTTGCCAAAGTTCGTCGTGCCCAGACACCACGTGATGATCGGGTGTGATAAGCTCTAAGTCCATCTACAACGGGTGCAAGCCAGTTTTTGCACACGCAGAATACTCAGGTTAAACTTGACGAGCCTAGCATATGCAGATATGGCCTCGGAACACGGAGACCGAAAGGTCGAGCGTGAATCATATAGTAGATATGATCTACATAACGATGTTCACCATTGAAAACTACTCCATCTCACGTGATGATCGGTTATGGTTTAGTTGATTTGGATCACGTGATCACTTAGAAGATTAGAGGGATGTCTATCTAAGTGGGAGTTCTTAAGTAATATGATTAATTGAACTTAAATTTATCATGAACTTAGTCCCTGATAGTATCTTGCTTGTTTATGTTGATTGTAGATAGATGGCTCGTGCTGTTGTTCCGTTGAATTTTAATGCGTTCCTTGAGAAAGCAAAGTTGAAAGATGATGGTAGCAATTACACGAACTGGGTCCGTAACTTGAGGATTATCCTCATTGCTGCACAGAAGAATTACGTCCTGGAAGCACCGCTGGGTGCCAGGCCTGCTGCTGGAGCAACACCAGATGTTATGAACGTCTGGCAGAGCAAAGCTGATGACTACTCGATAGTTCAGTGTGCCATGCTTTACGGCTTAGAATCGGGACTTCAACAACGTTTTGAACGTCATGGAGCATATGAGATGTTCCAGGAGTTGAAGTTAATATTTCAAGCAAATGCCCGGATTGAGATATATGAAGTCTCCAATAAGTTCTATAGCTGCAAGATGGAGGAGAACAGTTCTGTCAGTGAGCATATACTCAAAATGTCTGGGTATAATAATCACTTGATTCAATTGGGAGTTAATCTTCCAGATGATTGCGTCATTGACAAAATTCTCCAATCACTGCCACCAAGCTACAAGAGCTTCGTGATGAACTATAATATGCAAGGGATGAACAAGACTATTCCCGAGCTCTTCGCAATGCTGAAAGCTGCGGAGGTAGAAATCAAGAAGGAGCATCAAGTGTTGATGGTTAACAAGACCACTAGTTTCAAGAAAAAGGGCAAATGGAAGAAGAAGGGGAACTTCAAGAAGAACAGCAAGCAAGTTGCTGCTCAGGAGAAGAAACCCAAGTCTGGACCTAAGCCTGAAACTGAGTGCTTCTACTGCAAGCAGACTGGTCACTGGAAGCGGAACTGCCCCAAGTATTTGGCGGATAAGAAGGATGGCAAGGTGAACAAAGGTATATGTGATATACATGTTATTGATGTGTACCTTACTAGAGCTCGCAGTAGCACCTGGGTATTTGATACTGGTTCTGTTGCTAATATTTGCAACTCGAAACAGGGACTACGGAATAAGCGGGCACTGGCAAAGGACGAGGCGACGATGTGCGTGGGAAACGGTTCCAAAGTCGATGTGATCGCGGTCGGCACGCTACCTTTAAATCTACCTTCGGGATTAATATTAGACCTAAATAATTGTTATTTGGTGCCAGCGTTGAGCATGAACATTATATCTGGATCTTGTTTAATGCGAGACGGTTATTCATTTAAATCAGAGAATAATGGTTGCTCTATTTATATGAGTTATATCTTTTATGGTCATGCACCCTTGAAGAGTGGTCTATTCTTATTGAATCTCGATAGTAGTAATACACATATTCATAATGTTGAAGCCAAAAGATGCAGAGTTGATAATGAAAGTGCAACTTATTTGTGGCACTGTCGTTTAGGTCATATCGGTGTAAAGCGCATGAAGAAACTCCATACTGATAGACTTTTGGAACCACTTGATTATGAATCACTTGGTACTTGCGAACCGTGCCTCATGGGCAAGACGACTAAAACACCGTTCTCCGGTACTATGGAGAGAGCAACAGATTTGTTGGAAATCATACATACCGATGTATGTGGTCCGATGAATATTGAGGCTCGTGCTGGATATCGTTATTTT
This sequence comes from Triticum aestivum, assembly GCF_018294505.1. Classification (NCBI taxonomy): domain Eukaryota; kingdom Viridiplantae; phylum Streptophyta; class Magnoliopsida; order Poales; family Poaceae; genus Triticum; species Triticum aestivum. The sequence goes on along the minus strand of NC_057812.1, from coordinate 48,440,129 downwards.
CTCACCTTCACAGATGACTTAAGCAGATATGGGTATATCTACTTAATGAAACATAAGTCTGAAACATTTGAAAAGTTCAAAGAATTTCAGAGTGAAGTTGAAAATCATCGTAACAAGAAAATAAAGTTTCTACGATCTGATCGTGGAGGAGAATATTTGAGTTACGAGTTTGGTGTACATTTGAAAAATTGTGGAATGGTTTCGCAACTCACGCCACCCGGAACACCACAGCGTAATGGTGTGTCCGAACGTCGTAATCATACTTTACTAGATATGGTGCGATCTATGATGTCTCTTACTGATTTACCGCTATCGTTTTGGGGTTATGCTTTAGAGACGGCCGCATTCACATTAAATAGGGCACCATCAAAATCCGTTGAGACGACGCCTTATGAAGTGTGGTTTGGCAAGAAACCAAAGTTGTCGTTTCTTAAAGTTTGGGGCTGCGATGCTTATGTGAAAAAGCTTCAACCTGATAAGCTCGAACCCAAATTGGAGAAATGTGTCTTCATAGGATACCCAAAGGAGACTGTTGGGTACACCTTCTATCACAGATCCGAAGGCAAGACATTCGTTGCTAAGAATGGATCCTTTCTAGAGAAGGAGTTTCTCTCGAATGAAGTGAGTGGGAGGAAAGTAGAACTTGACGAGGTAACTGTACCTGCTCCCTTACTGGAAAGTAGTACATCACAGAAAACTGCTTCAGTGACACCTACACCAGTTAGTGAGGAAGCTAATGATAATGATCATGAAACTTTAGATCAAGATACTACTGAACCTCGTAGATCAACCAGAGTAAGATCCGCACTGGAGTGGTACGGTAATCCTGTTCTGGAAGTCATGCTACTAGATCATGATGAACCTACGAACTATGAAGAAGCGATGGTGAGCCCAGATTCCGCAAAGTGGCTTGAAGCCATGAAATCTGAGATGGGATCCATGTATGAGAACAAAGTATGGACTTTGGTTGACTTGCCCGATGATCGGCAAGCAATTGAGAATAAATGGATCTTCAAGAAGAAGACTGACGCTGACGGTAATATTACTATCTACAAAGCTCGACTTGTCGCGAAAGGTTTTCGGCAAGTTCAAGGGATTGCCTACGATGAGACCTTCTCGCCCGTAGCGATGCTTAAGTCTGTCCGAATCATGTTAGCAATTGCCGCATTTTATGATTATGAAATTTGGCAAATGGATGTCAAAACTGCATTCCTGAATGGATTTCTATAAGAAGAGTTGTATATGATGCAACCAGAAGGTTTTGTCGATCCAAAGGGAGCTAACAAAGTGTGCAAGCTCCAGCGATCCATTTATGGACTGGTGCAAGCCTCTCGGAGTTGGAATAAACGTTTTGATAGTGTGATCAAAGCATTTGGTTTTATACAGACTTTTGGAGAAGCCTGTATTTACAAGAAAGTGAGTAGGAGCTCTGTAGCATTTCTGATATTATATGTGGATGACATATTGCTAATTGGAAATCATATAGAATTTCTGGATAGCATAAAGGGATACTTGAATAAGAGTTTTTCAATGAAAGACCTCGGTGAAGCTGCTTACATATTAGGCATTAAGATCTATAGAGATAGATCAAGACGCTTAATTGGACTTTCACAAACAACATACCTTGACAAAATTTTGAAGAAGTTCAAAATGGATCAAGCAAAGAAAGGATTCTTGCCTGTGTTACAAGGTGTGAAATTGAGTAAGACTCAATGCCCGACCACTGCAGAAGATAGAGAGAATATGAAAGATGTTCCCTATGCATCAGCAATAGGATCTATCATGTATGCAATGCTGTGTACCAGACCTGATGTGTGCCTTGCTATAAGTCTAGCAGGGAGGTACCAAAGTAATCCAAGAGTGGATCACTGGACAGCGGTCAAGAACATCCTGAAATACCTGAAAAGGACTAAGGATATGCTTCTCGTATATGGAGGTGACAAAGAGCTCATCGTAAAAGGTTACGTTGATGCAAGCTTTGACACTGATCCGGACGATTCTAAATCACAAGCTGTCAGTTGGTGCAGTTCTAAACAAAGCGTCGTAGCGGGATCTACATGTGAAGCGGAGTACAAAGCTGCTTCGGAAGCAGCGAACGAAGGAGTCTGGATGAAGGAGTTCATATCCGATCTAGGTGTCATACCTGGTGCATCGGGTCCAATGAAAATCTTTTGTGACAATACTGGTGCAATTGCCTTGGCAAAGGAATCCAGATTTCACAAAAGGACCAAACACATCAAGAGAAGCTTCAACTCCATCCGGGATCTAGTCCAGGTGGGAGACATAGAGATTTGCAAGATACATACGGATCTGAATGTTGCAGACCCGTTGACTAAGCCTCTTCCACGAGCAAAACATGATCAGCACCAAGGCTCCATGGGTGTTAGAATCATTACAGTGTAATCTAGATTATTGACTCTAGTGCAAGTGGGAGACTGAAGGAAATATGCCCTAGAGCCAAAATAAAGTTATTATTTATTTCCTTATAATCATGATAAATGTTTATTATTCATGCTAGAATTGTATTAACCAGAAACATAATACATGTGTGAATACATAGACAAACAAAGTGTCACTAGTATGCCTCTACTTGACTAGCTCGTTAATCAAAGATGGTTATGTTTCCTAACCATGAACAATGAGTTGTTATTTGATTAACGAGGTCACATCATTAGTTGAATGATCTGATTGACATGACCCATTCCATTAGCTTAGCACCGATCGTTTAGTATGTTGCTATTGCTTTCTTCATGACTTATACATGTTCCTATGACTATGAGATTATGCAACTCCCGTTTACCGGAGGAACACTTTGGGTGCTACCAAACGTCACAACGTAACTGGGTGATTATAAAGGAGCATTACAGGTGTCTCCAAAGGTAGATGTTGGGTTGGCGTATTTCGAGATTAGGATTTGTCACTCCGATTGTCGGAGAGGTATCTCTGGGCCCTCTCGGTAATGCACATCACATAAGCCTTGCAAGCATTACAACTAATATGTTAGTTGTGAGATGATGTATTACAGAACGAGTAAAGAGACTTGCCGGTAACGAGATTGAACTAGGTATTGGATACCGACGATCGAATCTCGGGCAAGTAACATACCGATGACAAAGGGAACAACGTATGTTGTTATGCGGTCTGACCGATAAAGATCTTAGTAGAATATGTAGGAGCCAATATGGGCATCCAGGTCCCGCTATTGGTTATTGACCGGAGACGTGTCTCGGTCATGTCTACATTGTTCTCGAACCCGTAGGGTCCGCACGCTTAAGGTTACGATGACAGTTATATTATGAGTTTATGCATTTTGATGTACCGAAGGTTGTTCGGAGTCCCGGATGTGATCACGGACATGACGAGGAGTCTCGAAATGGTCGAGACATAAAGATTGATATATTGGAAGCCTATGTTTGGATATCGGAAGTGTTCCGGGTGAAATCGGGATTTTACCGGAGTACCGGGAGGTTACCGGAACCCCCCCGGGAACCATATGGGCCTAGATGGGCTTTAGTGGAAAGGAGAAAGGGGCAGCCCAAGGTGGTCGCGCGCCTCCCCCCTTCCCCTAATCCTATTAGGACTAGGAGAGGTGGCCGGCCCCCCTTCTCTCTCTTTCCCCCTCAGGGAATCCTAGTCCTACTAGGATTGGGGGGGGGAGTCCTACTCCCGGAAGGAGAAGGACTCCTCCTGCGCCCTCCTCCTGGCCGGCGCCCCCCTCCCCCTTGGCTCCTTTATATACTGAGGTAGAGGCACCCCAGAAACACACAAGTTGATCCACGTGATCTATTCCTTAGCCGTGTGCGGTGCCCCCTGCCACCATATTCCTCGATAATACTGTAGCGGAGTTTAGGCGAAGCCTTGCTGCTGTAGTGCATCAAGATCGTCACCACGCCGTCGTGCTGACGGAACTCTTCCCCGACACTTTGCTGGATCGGAGTCCGGGGATCGTCATCGGGCTGAACGTGTGCACGAACTCGGAGGTGCCATAGTTTCGGTGCTTGATCGGTTGGATTGTGAAGACGTACGACTACTTCCTCTACGTTGTGTCAACGCTTCCGCAGTCGGTCTGCGTGGGTACGTAGACAACACTCTCCCCTCTCGTTGCTATGCATCACATGATCTTGCGTGTGCGTAGGAAAAAATTTGAAATTACTACGAAACCCAACAAATACTCACCTAGACGGAGGGAGTATTCGATTTGAAAGCGGGCGGCGCAGTTCCCGATATGGAGGGAGTAGCGGTTCCCGATATGTTGAAGGGCCAATGCATCCTCCATCAATTAATGCATGAGGGAAGTAATGGCAGGAAGTCCGGGAAAAGAGGCTTCACGATGTGAATGCAACGCAGTTTGCCCTCATTTCCCTCATATAAAGGCGCCCCTCCATTCCAATGCATCTACCAAATCGTACGCACATAAGCATTTTCCTAAGCACCTACACTAAGCGCAAAAGAGCTCACTCCAGACCCATGGCGGCGATGCGCGTGAGCGGCCAGCGGCTGCGCTAGATGGTCCACGACGCCGGCCTGCGGCATGGCGCCGATGATCGTCTCCAGACGGTGTTGGAGACCGGCTGGTGGATGGCCGCCGTCGACGCCAACTACGACTCTCAGTTGGACCAGATGATCGTTGACACCAGCAACAAGTTCACCATCATCAAGAAGCTCGCAGACGACATCGCCGTACTCCTCCGGCCCATGCGCCCGGGCTCCTCATTGCCTGCCACCCTAATCGGCCTCCATGGCCGGAACCTCTTTAAAGCACTAGTGGCCCTGCGACTGTCCGCCGACGCCACGAAGAATGTCCACCTGGAGGTCGCGCTCGCCGTGAGGCGCCTCGCCCTGCAAGAATTCGTTGACCTACACATCCACGTGTACGAGCAAATCGTGTACATAGGTATCTACAATGCCAGTGAGGACGCTATGAGGTTGGCCTTCCTCAACCGGTTGGAAGCCTTGGATGCCTTTGCTGAGAAGCACCACGACCTCACCACAAAAGCCGCCGCTCCTTAGCCGCCGGTCGGTGGCGCGGCGCACTAAGTTGAGGAGGAGGAGGAGGTCGTACGTTCGTGGATCCATCTTTCTTCTTGCCTTCTGTAACCACCACTGCGATCGCATCATCGTGGCCTTAATTCTTATTGTGCTGTTGCAATCTCGTTCCAGTCAATACCGACATGTGCGATAACTTTGCTTAATTATATGCATCACTGTAACTAGTACTCGATCCGTCAATTTATAAGTTGTGCTTACCTTTTCCATCAACTTCGTGCAACGCGCGGGCATCTTGCTAGAAGCACTAGAATATGTCTATATAATCCGTATGTGATAGTCCATTTGAAATCTCAAAAAAGACAAATATTTAGGTTGCAACTTTTTTTGATACAGACTGAATCTGTTAGCTAGTCAGAATTTGTTCATTTAACTGAATTTGTTTGATTCAGACTAGCATAGCATTTCTGAATTTTTAAGATCCTGGTTAGCTGGTAGGTGGTGATTAAGGTGTTACTCCCTAGCAGTATGTGGAAATATTCTGATCTTGAGCGGGGGATGCGGACTTCATTCAGACTGAATTAAGAGTCTGAATTTTGATTCTTATACAGACTGAATTTGTTCGTTAAGACTGAAATTGTTTGACTCAGACTGAAATTCTACCCGTGGACTGAAATGGCTTGCTTGAGGAATTGTTTGATTCAGTCTGAAATTCTCAATGGTTAGTCACACGATTTGTATTCGGACTGAAATTGTTTTGATTCAGACGTGCAAACCCGGCAGCCACACAATTCTGATTCTAGGGGCTTCTACATACTTTTTCTTTTGTTTGATTCTGATTCTAGACATGCAAAAAAATCCGTTGCTGCTTCCCCCTACAGGACATGCTTCAGATTTTTGCACAACTGGTTGCTGTTGTCTAAATATGTATGTGCTAGCTTGTCAAAATCTGATTCAGTTTGCAACTGCGATGATACAAGAGCATGGTACTAATAGATCACCTGTGGTGGCTTTGATCGGTGAAATCAAGCGTTTACTCCAAGGAGACAGAGAGCTTAAATTTTGTTGATATATCTCGTGATCAAAACGTTTGCCAGCCATAGGTTTGCCCAGTTGGGGCGTTCTTCCATTGTTACCGATGCTTGCCCAGTTGGGGTGTTCTTCTCCATGTGTAGTTGCCTAGGTTGGTCTTTGAATCAAAACTTGATGATAAGACAGCGCGACGCAAATATTAGTTAAAGTACTGTCGGTGGCTTTTCTTAATTCTTGGTTTTGTGGCTACAGGCTAGTTTTATGCTTGTGAACTACTGTCGGTGGACTTTTTTTGTGCATGTGTAGGTGAGATTTCTGGTAGGGTTTCTCCTGTTT
>NC_057812.1:48375576-48433572 GCF_018294505.1 Triticum aestivum | reverse complement strand
TTGGAATTTTACAAACAAGCATTTTTTTTGTATGTTCCAGTGTTTTTTGGTGTTCATCATCAAGATTTATAAGATTTAAGGGACAGTGATCATTTTGATCTCTGTAACAATTTTTTCTGTCAATTCTACTTGGTAGGAATGGTGGGGGCAGTCGGTGGAATCGGCCACGCCAACACACACTCATGAGACAGGGCTTTTTGTCTTATTTTTGCCATAACACAACTGCTATGCACTGATCTACATGCCTGGTAACTATCCGATTTTTCTCCACAGATCAATCAATCCTTGTCCCATGAAGACTGCAACAAGCACTAGCATGCTGATCTTTGGGTGAGGTTTCAGAAGAAGGAACTCAAGGAAGATCCAGAAAACTCAACGTGGTAAGAGGTACCACTGCCTGACATTTTTTTCCTCCTGCAACTTGCTCCTTTTCTTTCTACAGATCTCCAATTTTTGTTTGTCTCTGTTTTCTGCTCGGGGAGGGGGAGGGACCTGGGGTGGGGGGTGGCAAGATAGCTGTGATCATCACCTGGCAAAAGAGAAAAAAGAACGCCTACTTTTTCCCCGTTGCTAGCTTATTTGACAAACAAAGTGCCCAGACCTGGACTGGCACAAGACCTACATCTGTTCCCAATCCAATTTTTTTAGAACAAACAAACAATTAAGCCCACAAACACAAGGCCCAGGCCCAGGAAAGTGGGGGGTGCGGGGGAGGGGGAGGGGTGCAGCCCAGCCCTGGAAGCGACAACAAAAAGAGTGAGGAAGCGCGCGTGACAAACAAGAGACAATCGAACGAGATTTGCTAAAAAGAAGAAAAACAATCGAACGAGAGAACAAACAGCTCGATCAGCAGGGCCACAAACAGGATGACGCCATCTTAGATGTGTCATAATTATATCACATCTAGATGTGTCTTAGACTGGTCCTAAAAGATAAACTTATTTAGATAGATCAGCCGACCGTTGGGAAGATAGACCTATGAGGAGATCGAGGAAGCCGGCAGCGGAGGCGGCTGCGAACCCCGCCAAGTGCAGATCTAGCAGATTCACGCTGGAGCAACTTGCCCCTGCCAGCGAGGACGATGAGGTCCTCTGCGATGTCATCCGCCGCTCCTAGACATCCGTGGAGACGGACGTCCGTCGCCGTCGCCGCAAATATGTGGTGGCACTCCGCATGGTGCTCAAGGAGTCCCACAAGTTGGCAATGCAGCAGGCGACTGTGGTGGAGAGAGCCGCACGGCTTCGGGATGCCCCGGTGCCGCAAAAAATGCGGCGGCACTCAAAAAGAGTGAATGTTGGGTGGAAAAATTCAATTAGGGAATTGGTCCCGATGTTTTATTTGTTCTGGAATCAAGACAAGGAAGCTATATACCAACGTTTGTTTGTTCTGGAGTACTGTATAGTGTATACATGTAAGTACACAAGACACTCCAGGCGCAGACGCCCACGGGAAATACTAAACAGGTGCGTCGACAAGAGTCTTGTAGAGTAGCCTACCCACTGGGAAGAGAAACAGAGCATCGTCGGGATGGTGGTTGGTAGCGGCCGGAGTGTCCTTGGCGCCGTCGAGGGAGCAGAAGGGAGGCGGGGGGCGATGTAGGGATGTGTGCAAGTGCAATTGATTGATGTGCACCCAATGGAGGAGGGAAGTGAGTGGGGAGCTGCCGGAATCGACGATGGCATGGCGGCGGCGGCGGCACTGGCCGGAGTGGAAGGAGGAGAGCTCGGGAGGCTAGATACTGGCGGAGGTGGAAAGGGGGATGGTGTGGGGGAAGACAAATTGGGTGGTGGCGGCCGGTGTCGGTAGGCCGATTTCTGGCCTGCGCGACCGCGTGGGAGGAGAGCAGCTACATCATTGCGTCCCGGGAGTGGGAGGAACGACGCTCATGCATGGCCTTGTGCCTTGTTTTTTTTTTAATTGGTTTGAATTGCTTACCACATATGTCACGTGGTTTGCGCCTTGGTTGGTTGCCGGCGTTGAAGAAAAGAGGATCTTTGTTGTGCTTGGAGTGAAATACCTACTAGTTTGTGAGCTCGATAGATTGATTGAGGCGCCGGCAGGCGTGTTGTTTGTGGTTGTCGGCGGCGACGAGAAGCGATTGACTAGTGAGGTGGAGGAATTGGGTGGGGAGTCGACGATGGAGGCGGCGGGTGCGGTGACCGAACGGAGATGAAGGAGGCGAGGTCTCCACGGACGGACGGGCGGCGCGGCGAGAGGGCTCGTCTCGCCGGCGTGGTAAGGTAAGTGAAGGCCATCGATTCGATTCGATCGTGATGGAAAAAGGATAAAAGTTTTGCCGCGAGTCGTCGATGAGAAAAAGAAAAGAAAAGAAAAAGATGATTCTCGGGGAAGGAAAGGAACTGACGTCGCGCGCCGTGCTCGCGAGAAACGTGTTTGCAGGCAACAACGTGTTTGCGTGAAATCCTTCCCTTCCTTGCCTAGGAAGGACCGGGTCGGTTTGGTAACGGAATCGAATATGGCACGGATCGGTAAGACGATCGATGGATCGAGCCCATATAAACACCCGGAGCTGGACCGGCACGTACGTCTCTCTCCAGAAGCAATTTCAGCAGCGCCCGACCCGCCCGCCGTCTCCGCTCGCAGATCGCTGCCGCTGCTATATGGCGTCTGGTTCTGTTCCTCCTGGGAGGAGGGGGCTGGTGTCTTGCGCGCACAGCCTCAACTGCCGCGCCGACGATGCGCCTCTGCCTCTTTACCCCGACCTCGAAAAGGCCATCTACAAGCTCATCGTCGACTTCTACGACCAGGCGTTCAACCGGCTGCCCTGCGACAGGATTCCGGGCCTCCGCGACCTGCTCACCACCGCCGGCACCTGCTTCGGCCTCCTCGACCCCGTCTCCAACATTATCCTCAACACCCTTGCCCTCCTCCCCGAAGGCGCCGCTGCGGCAGCTTCCACCGCTCCACCCGCCACGAAGAAGTTCAAAAGACCAGCACACAACGCCTGGCAGTGGCACGACATTGCAAACAGGTCCTACAACAGTCTCCTGGGCTTCCTCATGCCTACTTCGGATGTCTCTGCACCAAGCAACAGGCCGCCCGCTACCTCTACTGGGCCGATGCCAATCTCAGCCTCGCCGTCATGCTCCTCCAACACGATCTCTACTATGAAGAGGTGGAGGCACTGGACCCTGAATCCGACAGGACACAGGCTGCCCTCGAGTGGGCGGCCACCATGGCCGGTCACCCTTCCCCCGGCGTTTTGACTAAGCTCATGTCGTCCCGGCTCAAAGAGGACGACTTTCACTTTCTGGAGAAGCTACTCTTTTCAGCAGCAGATGCCCCTCTCAAGGTTGATGATGTCGGAGCAATCGACCGCGTACTGCGCGAGATGATGAGCCCGCCCTGTCTTGCCACCATAATCCATACCAGAAAAGGGCCGATTCTCCATGTCCGTAAGAACCTCGACGCCGTGTGGTCAACCACCCCCTCCACTACAGAGGACACCTGCAGGATCACCTCCACCGCCCTCTCCTTGGACGGAAAACCCATCTCGTCGCTGCAATGCGGACTGCCCGACAAGCTCCAACGTTGCCTGGGAAGAGCAGATGGCCTGGAACAATATTTGAAGAAGACCCCGTGCAGCGGTCACGCCTGCGATTACCTGCAAACCCTCAAGATGCGCCTCCAAGGTATGATTCACAACTTCTGCATCAAGGCGCTCAAGCTGCTTCCCACACCATCCGGCTCACTCATGCGCGGCTTCCTCATGGCCGGCCACTGCTACGGCTCCATGGACCCTGTCTCCAACATCATCGCCAACTCCATCTGGTACAACAGCCACAGCTGCCCTCTCCCAGAGTCTGAACGCAGCAAGATTGAGAAATACAATGACATCCTGGACCCCCATTCTCTGCTCCGCACACAGGTTCACTCCCTCAAGGGCCTAATGGAGCTTGCCGCATTCGCCGGCCCCCAGTTCTCAACAGAGGCTGGTGCTCTGGAGTTGCTCTGCGGTGCAAGATGTGACATCGTTGACATGTTGCCATCATCGCCAGAGATGCTTGAAAAGAAGAACCCCTTCCATGAAGCTGCCAAGGCCGCTGGACACCCTCTACCGCTTCAGCTGGGTGAACTGCACCGGCTGCTGCTACTGATGCCTGATGAGCGAAGCGCGCTGCTCTCCTTGATGACTGAGGCTCGAACTGGCCGTACTATGTTGCGCCTCGATGACATGACACTTCATATGAGGCGCATGTGGCTCAAATGCTCGGCTACCAAAACTGGTGGCATTGTGCGAGCTCCTAAACTTTTTCCAGAGTCTCGGAAGTTGGTGTCAAGCATGAGATCAAAGTATGAGGAGCGGAGGAATTGGTTCCGTTCAAAGATTGAACAGGTGCTGAAGGATTACACGACCCAACATTTTTGGGTACGTATATCCTTAGCTAGCTGCTACGAACATTTTTGGCCTACTCTCTTACTCGACTTGCTTGCTATGTTGTAGGAACCAAAATATAAACTTGATATTATCTCTGGCGTGGAGGCAATCAACCAGGGCCGCCCCCCTTGGGTGAGATGTGCTACCGCGTGAACTTCACTGCTACATCTGATTTGCAGCTTGAGAGGACGCTATTCTTCGCCGAGTTTTTGTTCTCGGGTGGGCCAAGGCCAGAGACCTGCTGCCCTCTACCCTATGAGTATGCGGGTAAGCCCCCTCTAGTTTCTCTGTGGCACAGCTGATTTGCTTCTTATTATCTTGTGTTGTAGTAGTCTCACTGAACCATGGATGGTCGGGTTTTATTTTGCTGATAGGCCGTTGCTACTATGGCGAGCAAACCGCAAGGAAAATTGTGTATCCTGATGACGCCAAATACATTCCGCACGATATCGCCGCGTGGATGACATGCTAGAGATGGACGTCGTCCACTTCAGTTCCGAGATGGACGTGGAGCTCACGGAGAAACTCAACAAGATGCATGCCCATTGAAGAGTGAGTCTGAGTGAATCTTCTGTCGCAGCGGGCGAGCTTGTGTGTGATGCTATCAGTTGTGAAGTCATACCGTAGTACTATATATGCTTCCTGCTGTGTGTAATGATGTCCTAATTAATTCGCATTTCTGTGATGTATCATCTAGACTGCATGTTTGGTTGCCTTGACATAGCTACTAGTAGTGTTATGCATGTGTCCGTGCCTAGCTTGCTTGCTTGGCCTTGTTAAATTTGTATGTAAATAATGCTGCTATGGTTGTGATGAACTATATATATATATATGCAGCTTTCTTATTCATCATTATTTGCACTGCGTCTAAGTTGTCCAGAAAATAGGTCATGTCAAATTATTTTGACACTTGCAGATTGCCCTGGCTAGTTTTCACAGCAACTGCACATGCACGTTTTAGCTAGCTAGTTTTGAAAGTGAGCTACTCCTAGTTCCAGTTGCAGCGCATGCTAGAGTGAGTGAACCGATCGAGAGCAGGTAGCTAGCTCGTACGCGTCGCAGCTCTCAAAAAACCATCACTTTACAAAACGCCACAACGAAATTTTGACAGTGGCAAAAAACACTAAACATCTCGGTTTAACGTGACCAATCGCGCGCGCTGGCCGACAACGGTGACGTTGCGGTGTTAACGGCCATACCGACCGAGCGGGTCTGCCCGTTCCCCTAAAGAAAACAGTGACTCTCCTATTCTGCGATGGGTATTATCTAGACTGGATGACATTCTTCAGCATGCATGTTTGGTTGCCTTGAGCAAGCTACTAGTAGTGTTATGATATGCATGTGTTCGTGCCTAGCTTGTTTGCTTGGCCTTGTTAAATTTGTATGTCAATCTGGCTGCTATATATGGTTGTGAGACTACCCACAGTGGGAGTAACATAGGTAGTAATATCACACATTCTAGATAAAATAGATGATGTGGCAAGCAATAAATGAAGAAAGAGAGGCATGTGGTAACATAGCTAGTAACTACTAGTATGAGTAACATCACACATATCAAGGTAAGATGAGTCTATAATCTAATAAATAAAGTGTTGCATGTTACCACACATATGTTATTTCCCACTATAGAGGTAGTAACATAGAGTAGTAACATGCCCATGTTACTACTCTATGTTACTATCCACTGTGGCTAGTCTGATGAAGCAGGATCTCTCTCTTTCTGTGTGTGTGGAAAATGGGTCAGTACACCCAGGAGTACATACTCTTATGCTTGGTGGCGCTGTTTTGTTCTCCACGCATGCTTCTTATCGTTTAATTAATTGGTTATTTAATTACCTGCAAATCCGGTGGAGTTCAAAAAGTTAGTTCCGTATTGATAGAGAGGATAAGCCACCTGCACGTAGCCGCAACAATATGCAGCTTTCTTATTCATTATTTGCACAGTGATCTATGCTGTCCAGAAAATAGCATCTGTCATGTCAAATTATTTTGACACTTTTCTTACAGGGAATTTTTGAAAAGAAAAGAGATTGAGCAAAATCGATCACACGGCAACTGGACATGCACGTTTTAGCCAGCTAGTTTGGAAAGTGAGCTAGTTCCAGTTGCAGCGCATGCTAGACTGAGTGAACCGATCGATAGCAGGTAGCTTGCTCGTACGTGTGTTGATTCCAAAGGCAATCATGGTAAATGTGCATGAAACTGACCAAGAGTCTGTATGCACCAAGAATAAACAATACAACAGAGGCTTAATCTCTGCTCCGCACACAGGTTCACTCCCTCAGACCTTGTTCAGTTCCAAAAGGTTTCAAGGGGTTTGGAGCAGATTGGCAGGGATTAAATCCCTAGCAAGTCAAAATCCACATCAAACCCCTCCAATCCTCTCCAATCCCCTTGTGGTGGGGATTGACCGAACAAGGCCTCAAGGGCCTTATGGAGCTCGCCGCATCCGCCGGCCCCTGGTTTTCAACAGAGGCTTGTGCTCTGGAGTTGCTTTGCGGTGCAAGATGCGACATTGTTGACAGGTTGCCATCATTGGCAGAGATGTGTGAAAAGAAGAACCCCTTCCATGAAGCTGCCAATGCCGCTGGACACCCTCTACCGCTTCAGATTATCATCAATCATCTATGTGTATGTAGCATCTGCTGTTCGTCCTGCGTTATGTTAAGTATATCTTTAATTCGCCGCTGTCAGATTCATTGTATCTTTAGAGTTGCAGTTAATTTTTAAAGCAGTTTTGCTGAGATTATTTTAAGGGGTTTTCAACTTTTTCCTTTACTTTTTGGGGGAAATATTTGTATTGCAAATATTGCTTTAGCTATATGTGTTTATCAATTTAGTAATCCTCACCAAGGATAACTTAATAAAGAGGCGATGGGTAGGTAGTTCATGTTGTTGCTTTTGTGATCATGATGAAACAATACACCATCTATTCCTTGGATGTCCACTCGCCAAATTGCTTTGGAGAACGATCCATATAGCCTTTAACATTGAATCGTTATTTGGGACTTGGTTAGCTGGGGTTGAGCTTATTACTACGGCTTGTACTCAGATCGGAATATGTGCGCTTCTTTGGGCTATATGAAATTGTAGAAATGATATGATTTTTAACAGACAAAACACTTTATCTTTCTTGCAGGTTATCTTCAGAGCTGCCGCATGGATCCGTACGTGGTCCTTACTCACTCCTATGGACTCTAGGCTGCCTTTGGTTACTGGGTGCAACCAGTGGGAGATGGTAGCACGGGTTATATTCAACCGGTTCAGATGGCGGTCTCATAACAGTATATGATTCTAGGGAGCTTATCCTTTATATTGCCTTACCGGTTCAGATTTTGAGCATGTCCTTTTCTTTTTCTTTTTTTCGCTCCGCTTGCGAGATGTAATACTTTTATGACTATGTGCTACTGCGAGACTGTTTAATAAGATTGCTGCATGCATCATTATGATGCAGAGGCCGGGGGTACGCCTCCATTTCCAAAAAAAATGTGTTTGTCAAAAAAAAATACTTATTCGTTTTGCCCACAAATTACAGAATCTAAAAAGATACACAATAAACTGAAGTTATGTGAAGTATATCTTTGATTTGCCAATGCCGTATTTGTTGTATCTTCAGTCTTGCATTTATTTTTTAAAGTGCTTTTGCTGAGAATTTTTGTGGGGGGAATATTGCTTTAGCTATGAAAAAAATGTCTTTGTCAATTTATTTATTTATTTTGCACACTAATTACATTCTCTAAAAAGATACACCATAAACTTAAGCAGTTGAGGACTCTAGCAAGCGAGACATGTTCCTACCCGTGAATTTCCGTTCTGCTTAGTTTGTTGGTAATCGATTTATGGCTATGTCAATACACCGGTGATTAACCAATTATGGGTCGGGTTTTATTACCGCGTTAGATGGTTGTGCAGTTCATCAAAACAGCATACACAAATGGGCGAGGCTACTGATAGCACCAGAGGTGGATGAGAAATGGTTCTCTTGGTTGAAGGAGGCAATGGTCAAAGGAAAGGAAGGTGGCCGTCCATACTCTCGCGGTTCGGTGAACAGCCTAGAGGCATCGCGATTGTGGAGGTAGCAGGTCACCAGGTGGCATCATGGATTGCTGCCACCGGCTGCGCCTAAGGCCGAGAAGGTCTGCGTTACAAGGGAAGAACTAGCAATCAGACTACTTATACAATGCTTTCATCAGACTACACATGCACCGTAGGATTGAATTAATCTTGTACATGCGATGACGCCTGTTAAAAGGAGCACACGGATGGTTGGTTTGGATTTACAGTATTGAGATTCGCTTCCATAACTACCTCCATAAATCAAGCCATATTTTATGTGATTTTTAACTGTACTTAATGGCTCAAAATTAACTTGCGATCTCTCCATTAATTGTTTCTTTATCACGTTGTTTGCTTCTTTGGACGCAAACCCTGATAACATTATCATTTTAATTTGCTTCCAGACATACAACCAGCATGCACCCTGGGTTATTTAAACGTGCTTCCAGTGTGAATGGAGTTTGCTTCGGCAACATAGACATTTTCCTTGCTTCCATCTAACAGTGAATTTGCTTCCTCGGTGAATTGAACTTGCTATGGTAGTAGAAATTTGATGCTTATGTAATCAAATTTCTTGCTTCAAAAACATCAAATCCTAATTTTCATTGACCAAAAAATCGCTATTAAGCATGTGCACCATAGTTATTAAACATGCTCCATATGCTTCTAACGTACTAATTCTTTGTTTAATTTGCGTTACGAATTTTGCTTCCCGGTGAGTTAAGCTTGCTTCCTCAGTGAATTGAACTTGTTATGGTAGTAAAAATTTGATTCTTATGTAATGAACTTTTTTTTTGCTTCAAAAACATGAAAAACTAATTTTAATTGTCCAGAAAATTGCTATTAAGCCAATAAGGCACCCTTTTAATAATAATAAAAAGACCATTAAGATGAGTGCACATAACACATGGTTCAAGCACACTAGGCACATGATTCGAGGAAATACAAAGTGATCAATTTGCTTCCAGCATATGAAAGTCATGCATCCAACACTACAAATCATGCTTCCTAATTCATAGTAATTTTTTCACAAAGCATCGTCATGACTCATGTGGTGTACTTCCTTTATTTTTCATATATGCTTCCAAGTGGTATGCTCTTGGACTTTGGTTTACTAGCAATCTAGTTGCTTTGTACAGTACATAGCATGTACACTTCCTGCCTGCTGTGTGCCGTACATTCCCATTCAAAAGATAATGAGTCTTGAGCATACACTCAGCTTCGCCCTGACTCATTACCGTGGGTAAACTGAAAACGTACATTAGCCGCTTCAGAAAAAATGGGATGGTTCTATGGAAGCAAAAATGTAGACCAAAGAAACAAACATAGTACTGTATGTCATATAACAATGGTGATATCGAAACTAATCTCCTTTTTTGTTGTAAAAGAAGTCTGAAGTATTGGAAGCAATCTATGGGGACAGAAGAAACATATGCGATATAATTTAGAAGCCCCATGAGGAGGAAACATGCCATGTCAATACGACTCCTCTTAATTGGTAGAAAAAATTAACTAAGATTCTGACAAACATGAGGAAATGCATGTTTCTACTACCTACATGCCTAATTCAACAAAGAAATGTGGAACTGTAGAAGCAAATTATCTTGATAGTAGAAGCACATATAGTACTAACTGGAAGCTCAATTCATAGGAAGCATCAAAAGACTACTATCTCAGCATATCTCATTTTAAGCGGAAACATATGAATTTGAAAACTGAAATTAACTAAAAGATTGCCGCCAGCATATCTATACAAATTCGTGTGATCGAGAAACTACCTAAATAAGCTCCACATACAGGAACCAACTAAAGTTTCATAAATCTCATCTTCTTTAGAAACACAGAATGTTGAAGTTAGTTAATAACAACAATTGCCTATATATCTATGAAAGATCTACTGATCTACATACTGCAACAACAAAATTGTTTGATGCTGACCTAGTACGTGAGCGGAACAATAGTAGGCAACCAATGAACATATGTACCAATGACTACTCGGCAGCCAATGCATTACAAATAAATTTGAATTGTAGCAATAAAAAATGAACAAAATAAGAAAGACCGGAAGCAAATAGATGATAATACATTGGAGGAAATTGACACAGTGCAATACCTTCAATTCTGAGAAGGGGCGATTCAAAGAGGTAAAAAGATGGACAGGTGGTACTCTGACTACTAGTCCAACCTCCATGCAAGCTGGTGATGCAACCAATGCTTTGGAGATGGTGGTCACAACCATCTACTGCAGGGATACCGGCACTGTAATTAGGAGGATGGGGGTTGCTCCGCTGCATGTTCTCCCACCGGCCGGTGCTACTCCGGCAGCCGATTCAGTCGATGGCGCACCTGATTTGACCTGGCAAAGCACGAATCATAGATGAGGATGGGGGCTCGATCCATGGCATGTGTGGTTTGGAGAAGCAGCGCGCGGAGCTGGCCGGTGTGGCAGCCGTGCTGCTCAACGGCAGGAGAGTAGGAGAGTTTAAGGGAGAGGTTTACGGCGGGGCTACATGCAGTTATTTCCCTGCCAAAAGTAACACAGTTTGTGAGGCGTCGGATTTCAATTGAATGGATGGCATTGGAATGGTCTGATGCTGGACTTCCATCAGACTATAGATAACAAGCGTTTCCCGCGTTACAAGCCGCCAACCGGGTGGAATGGGGCGTGTTGCACGCTGCTAGAAGCGGCGCTGCCGGGGACTTAGCAATGCTGGAAGGCAGGAGGTCCAATGAAAAGTTATTAAATAGGGTAATTAGTGTAAAAAATAGCACACTACGGGGTAAAAACTGGAATTTACTCAAATAGTAAATTCATTTAAAAGTTTATATGATGCTTGCTGTCACATAGTTTTCTTCCCAATGTCTGCTTAGTTCTGAAGTTACATTTACCATCTTACAAAACACGCTCATCTGACACCTTTTATATGACAATGTAGCTAGGTTTCGGAAAATACTTTTTCAGGGGAGATTGTGAAAGCCAAAATTCTGAAGATGTGCGATGCTTCGTGCAAACCATTACCCTTTTCATGAAGACCTTCCTACACAAATGCGTCCTATTGAGGAGGTCAGCATTTGGGAATATATTATTTGTCGTTGTTCTATGTTGAAATTCTTTCTCGTTGCTTAGTACTTCATGTTTCTACTTTGGCTTAAATAGTTAAACCCGAGAACCTTCGCAGGTAGCACTTTTAAGGAGGAAGTTAGCAGTTGAGAATAGTTCTGTGCAGGATATACCAACTTGTGTAACCTCCGGTGTCAGATTTCCAGCATATATGTTACTCTTTCTATCTCATACCTCTGTTACTTTTTCATTGGGCCTTTAACTACAGTGTTATAAATGTCTTACATAACTTGTGAGAAGAGCTGGTGATGATTATAACCAAAATGCTTTAGCTGCTTCTCGATCCTATATTTGGTCGAACTTTGCCTGCCCTATGTTAACATTAATACTGATACCTTGATAGCTTGTGGTTGCATGTATTTAGGTGTGTTATATGGACGTGTGTGTTGTGCTCAGTCCAAGTCGGGGGAGTAGCCGGTCTGCATTGTGCATAGCCGAGCAGAAGTTGGAGTTAGTTAGTGACATGAAGAAGCGGTCCTAGTGTAAATTGTAGTCAAGTTTGTTAGCTCTATGCATGTAACCGTGCGAGTCTTAGAGTGATTCTGGGAATGAGAAGCGGTCATGTCTAGTTAGTGCGTGAGTTAGTGGATTAGTGGTGGCAGGTATCGTGAGTCTAGTTATTAGCCCACACATGTAATCTGGTTTGATATATAAGAGAAATAGTGAGAGGAGAAAAGGAAGCCATGAGGGCAGCAACAATATTTAGTCTCAGTGTTCACCAAGGAAGAGCGTTTTGGGGCAAAGCCATTTGGTGTTCTTCCTTGTGTGTGTGTGTGCGCGCGTTGTCACTAGGGTTTGCATGTGTTGCGAATAGCCACCTCCACTCGTGATGCGGAGCATCCCAAGGTCATCCCCATGGACCTATCATCGTCTCACCAAGTGCCTAGTGGACCCATGACTCGAGCACGTGCAAGAGCTCTCGAAACCGAGGTGACCTCTCTCCTTTCCGAACTACCACTTTCCATACACGAGACTTGGTTGCTACCTCAAACGGAGACACTTTGCATACTCAGGTACCTTGGAGAAGCTAAGGAGCAAGGCGGATCGGAAGGAGAAGATGGGCATGAAGAAGGAGAAGAAGAAGAGCTGCCGAAGAAGCTCCAGCCACCGGACGACCGGTCTGGACCGGACGTCCGGCGCCTGAAGACACATCTGCCCCAGGTCCCAGGCTACAGCGAGCGGACGTCCGGCCGGGACCGGACGACCGGCCACACTCTCCAGCGAGCGGACGACCGAAGTCACCGAACGTCCGGCGCAGCCGCACCCGATCTGAATTAGCGGACGTCCGACGCCACCGGACGTCCGGTCATCCGCGAGCCACCGGACGACCGGTCCCCAGCGGACGTCCGGTACCTGGCTATGTCCAGTTTCAGGCAACGGCCCATGTACCCCTTGACTTCGCTCCCTTTTGCACTAAGACTATAAATAGACCTCTCCCTCCTCCTATCTAAGGTTAGCATTGGTTTAGCTCATAGTTGAGATAGAGCATTGCTCATCCATACGGATCTACTCCACGAGAGAGACCGCGGCCCCTCTACGGAGAAGATCCCCTTGGATTCAAGACCTCCTCTTGGGTGGCCCCAACAAGACCTCCTCTCGGAGAAGAATCGGTTACCTCTTGTATCGTCCTTTGTTGGATTTGGACCGTGTGATCTCTATGTGTTCGAGGATCTAGCACATGTGTGACTATATCTTGTTGGTTTGATAGTTCCTCTTGTGTTTTCCCTTGTGTTTCGCCGTGTGTTCTTCGTGTTCTTCGTTGGGATCCGCTCCTTTCGTGAAAGATCGGCCATATAGGGTTCCACCCTACATCATCTTGGTATCATGAGCCACGTTGATCACGAATTCGGAGCCCCCCCCTTCGTTTTCTAGCTTGATTTTTTTGTGTTCTTACCTAATTCGAAAATTCCCCACAAAAATAGCCCCAATTTTTTTGCGATTTGTTGGTGTGATGAAATTTTGTTGGATTTGATCCATGGATTTGCTTTGCCTTGAGTGGATCTACCATTTCCCCAATTTTCTCCACTTTCTATCCACGAAATCTCCTCAATTTTGACCCCAAAATTCCAAAATTCCACCCAAAATCATGTCCCGCATCTCGCGCCTCGCGTTGACCCCAACCCACCGGACGACCGTCAGTTTACCGGACGTCCGGAGCCTCTGGAACGACCGGACGTCCATCACACACCGGACGACCGGAACCTACCAACCGAACCAAACCTACGGATTTCCGAGCCTCCCGGACGTCCGACGACCGGACGGCCGCAACTTCCGGACGTCCGTCAGACCCTGACGAAACTTAACTTTTCCCCGAAAATTTTCAGCCACCACATTCACTTCCGCATAAACATTCCTATACCACCACCACTTCCGCATACCTCCTCCATAGCTTGTCCGCTACCCACCTTCAACGATTTTGACACGATTTGGTCTTGGAGAATTTGCGTTGTGATAACCGTGTCCTTTTGTGTTTCGGCTATCTAGGTACGGTTCGACATCGACATCACTACCGCTCATCTTCGCCACGGACTACTACGATCGGCTACATCGTTTCGGTATCAATCTCATCTTGGTATCGTGATAGCCTCTTACTTTCTTGCAATTGCATTGATAACCCCATAGCCTTACTTTTGCGTACCTTACCCATCGAGACTAGCCTTTGAGTATTGCCGGCAACGTGACTTGTGCACATTAGTGATCATACTTCCCATAGCATACATACCATATTACCGTGGTGCATATCTTGGTATAATCTCTTGTGTCACAAAGTGGCCATCGCATGTACTCAATTGCTATCTTGGTTCGTGAAGCATCGCATGACAAAAGAGCTCAAACAACAAAGAGCCAAACAAGCTTTTAAGCAAAAGGGAGAGATAAGCAAAGAGCTTATAAGCAAGAACCATAGCATCATACTACATTAATATTGTCATACTCGATCATCTTAGATCAAAGCACCGAAACATCATACACATAGCATACTTGGGATAGAAGTCGTTGCATTTTGCTTAGTAGGTTGTGCACAAGTTCGTATCCGCCTATTGTGCAATCGTGCTAGCGTCTCCCTAGTGTTGTGCAACAAGAGGATTTTTGTGGATTCCACATTTTGGCTCACCCTTGGTTGCACAACCCTACTTATCTATTTGCATGTGTGTTTCCGTGTACCTTATCTTGCTATTGGCCTACTTGTTGCATTTGCAAATTTGTGAATCTTTTCCAACATTATTGAGTCTCACTTACAATTGCATCAAATTTTGTGCCACCATCCTAACCAAGTTCCACCATAAGCTTTTACTTGTGTCGGTGTGAGAAACCGACAAGAATTGGTACCAATTGTGCTATTTCCTTGTTACACCTTGAGTGATCATTGATCCATCTTCAACATCGGTCAAGGTACATTTGGTATTGGTTCTTCTCTTTCTCCCACTCACATATCTTTGTTTGGAATGATGGATAGGCCAACCACTTCTACCAACCCACTCTTCTTGGCGCAAGACGACGACATGTCATCCTAGGTCACAAAGAGCCACCTCTTTGGTGCACAACGAGCCTTGCATCAAGAGCAACAAGCAATGAGCGACCGCATCGACAACCTCGCCACCGACTTGTGACTCTCCGAGCAACGTACAAGGGACTACTTCGACAACAAGCTCGACGAACACAAGCACGAGAATGACGCAAGAATGGACGAAACTCGTGCCTTGTTGGTCAACCGCTCTTCTACCACTTTGTCCTACTCAAGAAGGAGCCGCTCGAGTCGACACTCCAACGACCCTATCTCCGGCTCAAGTACCCCGACATCGAACACTCTTCGTCGTGCCGCACGTCAAGATCATCATGCCAACCGCAATCCTCTACATGACACCGACTCTCAAGCGCACCGACAACGTCAAAACCAAGCGGCATTCGCGCAAGCACAAGAACGACAATGGCAACGACAACAAGAACAAGAGGAGAGAGCGCGCCAACATCAAGATGCACAAGATGCCGAGGCACAACGTCAAGAACAACAACTATGGGAAGCTCAAGCTCTTGAAGCGCAATGTGCCCTTCGAGATTCAAGTCGAGCCGTAGCCAAACGAGGCCGACAAGCTCGTGAGCATGAAGAAGCACTTCGCGATGAAGTTCAAGAACAAGTATATGAAGGCCGTGTGCATCGTCAAGTTCTTCAAGCTCCTCCACAAGCTCGACACATTCCTCCACAACCTCGACAAAATTCCTCCACAAGCTCAACGAGTACCCCAAGTTTACCAAGAACATGCAGACTATGAAGAGCCTCCATGCCAAGAGCAACATGCGGTTGACAATCCTCCACATCAAGGGCGTCATCATCCCCGTCCCCAACACAATGAAGAGCAAAGATACGGCAAACTAAAGTTCACCATGCCCAAGTTCACCAGAAGCAATGACCCCGAGGAGTATCTCTCATGGGCATTGAAGGTCGACAAAATCTTCCGCTTGCACAACTATGAAAAAGAGAAGAAGATCGCAATGGCATCCCTTGAGTTCCAAGATTACATCCTCATTTGGTGGGAACAAATTGTGTTGAGAGGAGAGAAGCAAAAGGTGAACCACCCATCACCACTTGGGCGCAAATGAAGGATGTCATGAGAGCACGTTTTGTGCCAACCTACTACAACCGCGACCTCTTCAAGAAACTCCAACTCCTCAAGCAAGGAACCAAGAGTGTTGAAGAATACTACAAGGAAATGGAGATTGCCATGATACGAGCCAATGTCAAAGAAGATGATGAGCAAACTATGGCATGTTTCTTGAATGGACTCAATCATCCTATCAAGAAGATTGCCGACTTCCAACCATACTCGAACCTCATCGAGCTAGTGCATCAAGCTACCAAAGCGGAACGTCAAGTGCAAGATGATTTCAAGTATGCAAAAGTTCTCATCCAAGGCCTTTGGTTTCTCCAACACCCAAGCTTCAACGACTCCAACAACTTCTACTTCAACCAAGCCACCTACAAGCAACGGCGACAAGTCAAGTTACAAGAAAACTTCGACAAGCTCAAGTAGTCCTCCTACTACAAGCAACTTCAAGCCGAAAGCTTCATCATCATCTACTCCAACCGATGAGACCATCAAGACAAGTTCCTTCAAATGCTTCACATGCGGCGGCCGAGGCCACAAGTCCTTTGAGTGTACCAACAAGCGCACCATGATCCTCAATGAAGACGGAACATATGACTCTATGAGTGAAGGAGAAATGGAAGCCATTGATCAAGTGGCCATGCACCGGCAAGTGAACAACGAAGACAAAGATGATCAAGTCTTTTGTGACGAAGATTCTAGTCCTGCTCTTGTTGTCTCCAAGGTCTTGACTCTTCAGCATCAACAAGATGAATACCAAAGATGCCATATCTTCCACACGAAGGCCGGTATCAATGGACGGTCCATCAAGGTCATCATCGATGGAGGGAGTTGCCATAACTTAGCGAGTGAAGAACTATGCTCCAAACTCAACTTGGTTAAGATGAAGCACCCGCATCCCTACAAGGTTCAATGGCTAAGCGACAACCGCACCATCCAAGTCAAGCATAGGGTACAAGTCTCTTTCAAGATCGGCGCTTATGAAGACACTTTGGAGTGTGATGTCCTTCCGATGACCGTTTGCCACCTTCTTCTTGGACGGCCATGGCAATTTGACCGAGGTGTCATCCACAACCAGCGCACAAACCACTATAGTTTCAAGATGAAAGGAAAAGAGTTTGTGCTACGACCTATGTCTCCAAGCCAAGTGCTCGCCGACAAGCAAGCCACCCATCATGGAGAAAATAGTGAGAGAGCGAACCACCATAAAGAGAGTGAGCGCCACAAGCCCAAATTGAGTGCCTCCACGATGAGAGACAAGAAAAACTTAGTTCTATTTGCCACCAAACGTGAGATGAGAGAAGTGTGTGAGAACCCATCAAGTGTCCTACACTATGTCCTATTGTGCAAGGACGAAGCACCAAAAACTAACACCTCTCATAATCTACCTTTGGTGTTATCTTCTCTTTTGCAGGAATTCCAAGATGCTTTCCCCGATGAGCTACCTCCGGGTCTACCTCCACTACAAGGCATTGAGCACCGAATAGACCTCATCCCCGGAGCGCCTCTACCTAACAAAGCTCCCTACCGCGTCAACCCAGAAGAAACAAAGAAATACAAATGCAAGTAAAACATCTCATAGATCATGGACATGTGCGTGAAAGTTTGAGTCCTTGTGCCGTACCGGTCATTCTTGTGCCAAAAAGAGATGGTAGCTTTCGCATGTGTTCCGATTGTAGACCTATCAATGCTATCACCGTTCGCTATAGGTACCCCATTCCACGCCTTGATGATATGCTTGATGAGCTTAGCGGTGCCACTATTTTCTCCAAAATTGATCTTAAAAGTGGTTACTATCAAATCCGCATACAATAGGGTGATGAATGGAAAACCGCTGTCAAAACAAAGTTTGGTCTATATGAGTGGTTAGTCATGCCTATGGGTTTATCGGAAGCACCCGGTACTTTCATGCGTCTTATGCATTATGTGTTTCGCCCTTACATAGGTGAATTTTTTGTTGTCTACTTCGATGATATCCTTGTGTTTAGCAAATCTCTCAAAGCACATGTCACCCACCTTCGAACTGTGCTACAAACTCTTCGGAAAGAACAACTTTATGCTAATATGGTAAAATGCCTCTTTGGTGTTGATAAGCTTGTTTTCTTGGGTTTTGTAGTATCTTCTAAGGGTGTTCATGTTGATGAATCTAAGATCAATGCTATTAAAACTTGGCCCCAACCAACCAATTTGCAACAAGTGCGTAGTTTTCTTGGTTTAGCCGGTTTCTACAGTAGATTTGTGAAGGATTTTAGCACAGTTGCTTCACCTTTGCATGCTTTGAGTAAGAAAAATGCACCGTTTGTTTGGGGAACAACCCAAGATATCGCTTTCAATGAGATTAAGAATTTGCTTACTCATGCCCCCGTGCTTGCATTACCCAACTTTGACAAACCTTTTGAAATACATTGTGATGCTAGCGGTAATGGCATAGGAGGTGTGTTAACGCAAGAGAAGCGCCCCATAGCATACTTTAGAGAGAAACTTTCCGGCGCGCAACTCAACTATCCCATCTATGACAAAGAGCTATATGCTTTAGTGCACGCTTTGCGTGAATGGGAACATTACCTTCGCCCTCATGAATTTATCATCCATATCGATCATGAAACGCTTAAGTATCTTAAGGGTCAAACTAACTTGAACAAGCATCATGCTAAATGGAGTGAGTTTATAGAGTATTTTTTTCCTATGTCATCAAATACATAAAGGGCAAGGAAAATATTGTGGCGGATGCACTTTCCCGTATATGCATGCTTGTTACTACACTTGAGTTAAATGTCATTGGTTTTGAGCATATAAAAGACTTGTATGAGCATGATCCTACTTTGGCTATTCCTTATGCCAAGTGTTTGACGCATCCATCTTGGGAACGCTATTACATCAAAGATGGTTATCTTATGAGAGCTATCAAACTTTGCATCCCCGAGACTTCTCTTCGTTTGTTGCTTTTGCAAGAATCTCATGGAGGAGGACTAATGGGACATTTCGGACGCGACAAGACACTTGCTACGCTCTCCAAGAACTACTTTTGGCCAAAGTTGTTTCACGACGTCAACCATTTCACCAACCGATGCTCTACATGTCGCAAAGCTAAGTCTAAAGCTCAATCTCATGGCCTTTACATGCCACTCCCAATTCCATATCAACCATGGGAAGATATTAGCATGGATTTTGTGCTTGGTTTGCCTAGAACTAGAAACGGCAAGGATTCCGTGTTCGTTGTAGTGGACCGATTCTTTAAAATGGCACATTTCATTCCATGCAACAAGATAGACGATGCTTCACATGTTGCCAATCTCTTTTGTAGGGAAATCTTGCGCCTTCATGGAGTGCCAAAGACGATTGTCTCGGACCGCGACATCAAGTTCTTGAGTTACTTTTGGAAAACCTTATGCGCCAAGCTCGGAATCAAACTCCTATTCTCCACGGCATACCATCCAAAAATCGACGGCCGAACGGAGGTGACGAACCGTACACTCTCCACTCTACTACGCGTGTTGATAAAGAAGAACATCAAGGAGTGGAGGAGTGCCTACCTATCACCGAGTACGCCTACAATCGTGCAAGACATTCGACTACCGGCAAGTCCCCCTTCGAGGTCGTCTACGGTTTCAACTCGTTGTCCCCATTGGACGTTCTTCCTCTACCACTACAAGAGCGCATCAACATGGACGCGAGTGCACGAGTCAACTACCTCAAGAAGGTGCATGAAGATAAAAGGCACACAATCGAGTGCCAAGTACACCGCCTCGCGACAAAGCTCAACATCAATAAACAACCCATGATATTCAACATCGGAGATCTTGTGTGGCTACACCTTCGCAAGGACCGCTTCCCCAACGAACGCAAGTCCAAAATTCTACCAGCAGCCGATGGACCCTTCAAGGTGCTAGCACGCTACAACAACAACGCATACAAGATCGACATCCCACGCGACAAGTACTCCATGAACGACATCTTCAACATCAAAGATCTTTCCCCGTACCATGGTGATGAGGATTTCGATCCGAGGTCGGATCCTTCCCAAGGGAGGCGAGATGATGCAGAGCATCCCAAGGTCATCCCCATGGACCTATCATCGTCTCACCAAGTGCCTAGTGGACCCATGACTCGAGAACGTGCAAGAGCTCTCGAAACCGAGGTGACATCTCTCCTTTCTGAACTACCACTTTCCATACACGAGACATGGTTGCTACCTCAAATGGAGATACTTTGCATACTCAGGTACCTTGGAGAAGCTAAGGAGCAAGGCAGATTGGAAGGAGAAGATGGACACGAAGAAGGAGAAGAAGAAGAGCTGCCGTAGAAGTTCCAGCCACCGTGTCGGTGTCAAAACCGGCGGA
Source organism: Triticum aestivum (assembly GCF_018294505.1). Lineage (NCBI taxonomy): Eukaryota > Viridiplantae > Streptophyta > Magnoliopsida > Poales > Poaceae > Triticum > Triticum aestivum. The sequence goes on along the minus strand of NC_057812.1, from coordinate 48,413,055 downwards.
TGGTAACATGAGGCGGGGTACATGATGTTTACCCAGGTTCGGGTCCTCTCGATGGAGGTGCTACGTCTTGAGCTTGCGTTGGATTTCCTCGAAGAGGAGAGGATGATGCAGCACAATAGCATAAGTATTTCCCTCAGTTTTTGAGAACCAAGGTATCAATCCAGTAGGAGGCAATGCACAAGTCCCTCGCACCTGCACAAACAATATCTCAATGCAACCAACGTGATTAGGGGTTGTCAATCCCTTCTCGACAAGTGAGATGTGATAGATAGGATAGATAATATTTTTGGTATTTTTGATATAAGATGCAAAGCAAAAAGTAAAAGGAAAAGTAAAAGCACAGCAATAATAAAGTGATAGACATTGATATGATGAGAATAGACCCGGGGGCCATATGTTTCACTAGTTGGCTTCTCTCGAGAGCATAAGTATTTCTACGGTGAGTGAACAAATTACTATTGAGCAATTGACAAAATTGATCATAGTTATGAGAATATCTAGGTATGATCATGTATATGGGCATCACGTCCGTGACAAGTAAACCGACTCCTGCCTGCATTTACTACTATTACCACTCATCGACCGCTATCCAGCATGCATCTAGAGTATTAAGTTAAAAACAGAGTAACACTTTAAGCAAGATGACATGATGTAGAGGGATAGATTCATGCAATATGATATAAACCCCATCTTGTTATCCTTGATGGCAACGATACAATACGTGCCTTGTTGCCCCTTCTGTCACTGGGAAAGGACACCGCAAGATCGAACCCAAAGCTAAGCACTTCTCCCATTGCAAGAACTACCAATCTCGTTGGCCAAACAAAACGGATAATTCGAAGAGACTTGCAAAGATAACCAATCATACATAAAAGAATTCAGAGAAGATTCAAATATTATTCATAGATAGACTTGATCATAAACCCACAATTCATCGATCTCAACAAACACACCGCAAAAAGAAGATTACATCGAATAGATCTCCACGAGAGAGGGGGAGAACATTGTATTGAGATCCAAAAAGAGAGAAGAAGCCATCTAGCTAATAACTATGGACCCGAAGGTCTGAGGTAAACTACTCACACTTCATCGGAGAGGCTATGATGATGTAGAAGCCCTCCGTGATGACGGCCTCCTTCCGGCGGAGCTCCGGAACAAGCCCCAAGATGGGATCTCGTGGATACAGAAAGTTGCGGCAGTGGAATTAGGTTTTTGGCTCCGTATCTAGTAGTTTGGGGGTACGTAGGTATATGTAGGAGGAAGAGGTACGTCGGTGGAGCTTCGAGGGGCCCACTAGTCAGGGGGCGCGCCCTAGGGGGGATGGCGCCCTCCACCCTCGTGACCGCCTCTCCGATGCCTTGGCGTAGGGTCCAAGTCTCCTGGATCACGTTCGGTGAGAAAATCACATTTCCGAAGGATTCATTCCGTTTGGACTCCGTTTGATATTCCGTTTCTTCGAAACACTGAAATAGGCAAAAAACAGCAATTCTGGGCTGGGCCTCCGGTCAATAGGTTAGTCCCAAAAGTAATATAAAAGTGAATAATAAAGCCCAATATAGTCCAAAACAGTAGATAATATAGCATGGAGCAATCAAAAATTATAGATACATTGGAGACGTATCAGGTATCCCCAAGCTTAATTCCTGCTTGTCCTCGAGTAGGTAAATGATAAAAAAGATAATTTTTGATGTGGAATGCTACTTGGCATAATTTCAATGTAAATCTTCTTAATTGTGGTATGAATATTCAGATTATAAAGATTCAAGATAAAAGCTCATATTGACATAAAAACAATAATACTTCAAGCATACGAACAAAGCAATCATGTCTTCTCAAAATATCATGGCCAAAGAAAGTTATCCCTACAAAATCATATGGTCTGCTATGCTCTATCTTCACCACATAAAGTATTTAATCATGCATAATCCCGGAGACAAGACAAGCAATTGTTTCATACTTTAACATTTTCAAAACTTTTTTGATCCTCACGCAATACATGAGCGTGAGCCATGGATATAGCACTATATGTGGAATAGAATGGTGGCTGTGGAGAAGACAAAAAGAGGGGAAGATAGTCTCACATTAACTAGGCGTATCAACGGGCTATGGAGATGCCCATCAATAGATATCAATGCGAGTGAGTAGGGATTGCCATGCAACGGATGCACTAGAGCTATAAGTATATGAAAGCTCAACAAAATAAACTAAGTGGGGGTGCATCCAACTTGCTCGCTCACGAAGACCTAGGGCAATTTGAGGAGGCCCATCATTGGAATATACAAGCCAAGTTCTATAATGAAAAATTCCCACTAGTATATGAAAGTGACAAAATGAGAGACTTTCTATCATGAAGATCACGGTGCTACTTTGAAGCACAAGTGTGGTAAAAGGATAGTAACATTGTCCCTTCTCTCTTTTTCTCTCATTTTTTTTGGGCCTTTTTTTATGGCCTCTTACTTTTTTTTTCTTTTTTTTATTTTTCGTCCGGAGTGTCATCCCGACTTGTGGGGGAATCATAGTCTCCATCATCCTTTCCTCACTTGGGACAATGCTCTAAAAAATGATGATCATCACACTTCTGTTTACTTTACAACTCAACAATTACAATACTTAGAACAATTATGACTCTATGTGTATGCCTCCGGCGGTGTACCGGGATATGCAATGATTCATGAGCGACATGTATGAAAGAATTATGAACGGTGGCTTTGCCACAAATACGATGTCAACTACATGATCATGCTAGCGATATAACAATGATGGAGCGTGTCATGATAAACAGAATGGTGGAAAGTTGCATGGCAATATATCTCGGAATGGCTATGGAAATGCCATGATAGGTAGGTATGGTGGCTGTTTTGAGGGAGGTTTATGGTGGGTGTATGATACCGGCGAAAAGGTGCGCGGTATTAGAAAGGCTAGCAATGGTGGAAGGAAGAAAAGTGCGTATAATCCATGGACTCAACATTAGTCATAAAGAACTCATATACTTGTTGCAAAAATCTAAGTTATCAAAGCAAAGTACTACGCGCATGCTCCTAGGGGGATAGATAGGTAGGAAAAGACCATCGCTCGTCCCTGACCGCCACTCATAAGGAAGACAATCAATAAATAAATCATGCTCCGACTTCATCACATAACGGTTCACCATACGTGCATGCTACGGGAATCACAAACTTCAACGCAAGTATTCCTCAAATTCACAACTACTCAACTAGCATGACTCTAATATTACTATCTCCATATCTCAAAACAATTATCAATCATCAAACTTTTCTTAGTATTCAACGCACTCAAAAGAAAGTTTCACAAATCTTGAATACCAAACGCATTATTATTAAGCAAATTACCATGCTATTCGGAACTCTCAAAATAATCTAAGTGAAGCATGAGAGATCAATAGTTTATTTAAAACAAATCCACCACCGTGCTCTAAAAGATCTAAGTGAAGCACATAGAGCAAATATTCAACTCTCAAAAGATATAAGTGAAGCACATAGAGCAAAACTACATACCTCAAAAGATATAAGTGAAGCACATAGAGTATTCTATCAAATTTCAATTCAGTTATGTCTCTCTCAAAAGGTGTGTACAGCAAGGATGATTGTGGCACACTAACAAACAAAGACACAAATAATACAAGACGCTCCAAGCAAAACACATATCATGTGGTGAATAAAAATATAGCTCCAAGTAAAATTACCGATGGAAGTAGACGAAAGAGGGGATGCCTTCCGGGGCATCCCCAAGCTTTCACTTTTTGGTGTCCTTGGATTATCTAGGGGGTGCCATGGGAATCCCCAAGCTTAGGCTCTTGCCACTCCTTGTTCCATAGTCCATCAAAAGATTTCACCCAAAAGTTGAAAACTTCACAACACAAAACTCAACAGAAATCTCATAAGCTCCGTTAGCGAAAAAAAGCAAAACACCACTTCAAGGTACTGTAATCAACTCATTCTTTATTTATATTGGTGTTAAACCTACTGTATTCCAACTGCTCTATGGATTATAAACTATTTTACTAACCATAGATTCATCAAAATAAGCAAACAGCACACGGAAAACAGAATCTGTGAAAAACAGAACAGTCTGTAGTAATCTGTAACTAACGCCAATTTATGTAACGTGAAAAATTCAGCCAAAATAGGAAGTTCTAGATAATTTGTTTATGGATCTACAGCAAAAAGAATCAACTAAAAATCACGTTCCTGTGATTTATCATAATTATTTTCGTGCATGCAAAGTTTCTATTTTCTGCAGCAGAATCAAACTACTATTACCGTAGGTTATCCTAGCGGTCTTACTTGGCACAAACACTAATTAAAACTAAAAAACAAATCTAACCAGAGGATAGAACAAATATTTATTCCTAAATAGAAGCAAAAAACTAAAAACTAAAATAAAACTGGGTTGCCTCCCAACAAGCGCTATCGTTTAACGCCCCTAGCTAGGCATAAAAGTAAGGATAGATCTAGGTATTGCCATCTTTGGTGGGCAAACCATAAGTGGCTCTCATGATAGATTCATATGGTAATTTTATTTTCTTTCTAGGGAAGTGTTCCATACCCTTTTTTAGGGGGAATTGGAATCTAATGTTTCCTTCCTTCATGTCAATAATCGCACCAATCGTTCTAAGGAAATGTCTACCAAGAATAATAGGACAAGAAGGATTGCAATCTATATCAAGAACGATAAAATCTACGGGCACATAATTCCTATTTGCAACAATAAGAACATCATTAATTCTTCCCATAGGTTTTTTAATAGTGTAATCCGCAAGATGCAAGTTTAGAGAGCAATCATCAGTATCACGGAAATCTAGGAAATCACACAAAGTTTTGGGAATAGTAGAGACACTAGCACCCAAATCACACAAACCATAAAACTCATGATCTTTAATTTTAATTTTAATACTAGGTTCCCACTCATCATAGAGTTTTCTAGGAATAGAAACTTCCAACTCAAGTTTTTCTTCATAAGATTGCATCAAGGCATCAACGATATGTTCGGTAAAGGCTTTGTTTTGACTATAAGCATGAGGAGAATTTAGCACGGATTGCATCAAGGAAATACAATCAATTAAAGAGCAACTTTCATAATTAAATTCCTTGAAATCCAATTTAGTGGGTTTAGCAACATCTAGGGTTTTATTTCTTTCAATCCCACTTTCATCAATTTCATTATCAAGATCTAAATACTCCGAATTTTTGGAACGCCTTCTAGGTAAGGGAAGATCATATTCAGTTTCATCAAGATTCATATTGCAAAAAAAAAAAGATTTGATAGGGGACACATCAATAACTTTTAGATCTTCATCTTGATTTTCATAGGAATTGGAAGAACACACTTTAATAAAAGTATCTTTCATAGCACGCATCCTAGCGGTTCTTTCCTTGCACTCGTCAATGGAAATTCTCATGGCTTTGAGAGACTCATTGATATCATGCTTAGGAGGAATATATCTAAGCTTTAAAGAATCAATCTCAAGAGAAATTATATCAACGTTCCTAGCCAAATCATCAACTTTAAGCAATTTCTCTTCAAGCAAAGCATTAAAATTCTTTTGTGAATTCATAAACTCTTTAACACTATTCTCAAATTCAGAGGGCATCTTACTAAAGTTTCCATAAGAGTTGTTGTAGGAATTTCCATAATTATTAGAAGGATTACTAGGATAAGGCCTAGGAAAATTCCCTCTATATGCGTTGTTACCAAAATTATTCCTACCAACAAAATTCACATCCATAGATTCATTATTATTCTCAATCAAAGCAGACAAAGGCATATCATTAGGATCAGAAGAAACACTCTTAGTAGCAAATAATTTCATAAGCTCATCCATCTTTTCACTCAAAACCTTTATTTCTTCTATCGCATGCACTTTTTTACTAGTAGATCTTTCAGTATGCCATTGAGAATAATTAACCATAATATTATCTAGGAGTTTAGTAGCATCTCCTAAAGTGATTTCCATAAAAGTGCCTCCCACGGCCGAATCTAAAAGATTTCTGGAAGCAAAATTCAATCCGGCATAAAAATTTTGTATAATCATCCACAAATTTAAACCATGAGAAGGGCAATTACGTATCATTAATTTCATTCTCTCCCAAGCTTGTGCAACATGTTCATGATCTAGTTGCTTAAAATTCATAATGTCGTTTCTAAGAGAGATAATTTTAGCGGGAGGAAAATACTTAGAGATAAAGGCATCTTTGCACTTGTTCCAAGAATCAATACTATTTTTTGGCAAAGACGAAAACCAAGCTTTAGCACGATCTCTAAGCGAAAAAGGAAATAGCTTCAATTTAACGACATCATTATCGACATCTCTTTTCTTTTGCATATCACATAAATGAACGAAGCTATTTAGATGAGTAGCGGCATCTTCACTAGGAAGGCCGGCGAATTTATCTTTCATAACAAGATTCAACAAAGCAGTATTGATTTCACAAGATTTAGTATTGGCAAGAGGAGCAATCGGAGTGCTAAGGAAATCATTATTATTGGTATTGGTGAAGTCACACAATTTGGTAGTATCCTGAGCCATCGCGACAAACAAGCAACACACGGGCAAACAAAAGGCAAGCGAGAAAAAGGAAAACGAAAAAGAGGGGGCGAATAAAACGGCAAGGGTGAAGTGGGGGAGAGGAAAACGAGAGGCAAATGGCAAATAATGTAGTGCGAGAGATAGGGATTATGATAGGTACTTGTTATGATGACTTTAGCGAAGACCACCCCGGCAACGGCGCCAAAAATTCTTCTTGCTACGTCTTGAGCTTGCGTTGGATTTCCTCGAAGAGGAGAGGATGATGCAGCACAATAGCGTAAGTATTTCCCTCAGTTTTTGAGAACCAAGGTATCAATCTAGTAGGAGGCAATGCACAAGTCCCTCGCACCTGCACAAACAATATCTCAACGCAACCAATGCGATTAGGGGTTGTCAATCCCTTCTCGGCAAGTGAGATGTGATAGATATGATAGATAATATTTTTGGTATTTTGATATAAGATGCGAAGAAAAAAGTAAAAGGAAAATTAAAAACAAAGCAATAATAAAGTGATAGACATTGATATGATGAGAATAGACCCGGGGGCCATAGGTTTCACTAGTTGGCTTCTCTCGAGAGCATAAGTATTTCTACGGTGGGTGAACAAATTACTTTTGAGCAATTGACAAAATTGAGCATAGTTATGAGAATATCTAGGTATGATCATGTATATAGGCATCACGTCCGTGACAAGTAAACCGACTCCTGCCTGCATTTACTACTATTACTCCACTCATCGACCGCTATCCAGCATGCATCTAGAGTATTAAGTTAAAAACAGAGTAACGCTTTAAGCAAGATGACATGACGTAGAGGGATAAATTCATGCAATATGATATAAACCCCATCTTTTTATCCTCGATGGCAACAATACAATACGTGCCTTGCTTCCCCTTCTGTCACTGGGAAAGGACACCGCAAGATCGAACCCAAAGCTAAGCACTTCTCCCATTGCAAGAACTACCAATCTCGTTGGCCAAACAAAACAGATAATTCGAAGAGACTTGCAAAGATAACCAATCATACATAAAAGAATTCAGAGAAGATTCAAATATTATTCATAGATAGACTTGATCATAAACCCACAATTCATCGGTCTCAACAAACACACCGCAAAAAGAAGATTACACCGAATAGATCTCCACGAGAGAGGGGGAGAACATTGTATTGAGATCCAAAAAGAGAGAAGAAGCCATCTAGCTAATAACTATGGACCCGAAGGTCTAAGGTAAACTACTCACACTTCATCGGAGAGGCTATGATGATGTAGAAGCCCTCAGTGATGACGACCTCCTTTCGACGGAGCTCCGAACAGGCCCCAAGATGGGATCTCATGGATACAGAAAGTTGCAGCGGTGGAATTAGGTTTTTGGCTCCGTATCTGGTAGTTTGGGGGTACATAGGTATATGTAGGAGGAAGAGGTACGTCGGTGGAGCTTCGAGGGGCCCACGAGGCAGGGGGCGCGCCCTAGGGGGGAAGCCCCCCACCCTCGTGACCGCCTCTCCGATGCCTTGGCGTAGGGTCCAAGTCTCCTGGATCACGTTCGATAAGAAAATTACGTTTCCGAAGGTTTCATTCCGTTTGGACTCCGTTTGATATTCCGTTTCTTCGAAACACTGAAATAGGCAAAAAACAGCAATTCTGGGCTAGGCCTCCGGTTAATAGGTTAGTCCCAAAAGTAATATAAAAGTGAATAATAAAGCCCAATATAGTCCAAAATAGTAGATAATATAGCATGGAGCAATCAAAAATTATAGATACGTTGGAGACGTATCAGGAGGTAATACCCTACTTCCTACTTGATTGATCTTGATGATATGAGTATTACAAGAGTTGATCTACCACGAGATCGTAGAGGCTAAACCCTAGAAGCTAGCCTATGGTATGATTGTTCTTGTCCTACGGACTAAACCCTCATGTTTATATAGACACCGGAGGGGGCTAGGGTTACACAGAGTCGGTTACAAGGGAGGAGATCTACATATCCGTATTTGCCAACCTTGCCTTCCACGCCAAGGAGAGTCCCATCCGGACACAGGACAAAGTCTTGAGTCTTGTATCTTCATAGTCCAACAGTCCGGCCAAAGGATATAGTCCGGCTGTCCGGAGACCCCCTAATCCAGGACTCCCTCACACCGGATGACCGGTCTGGACCGGACGTCCGACGCCTGAAGACACATCTGCCCTAGGTCCCAGGCTACAGTGAACGGACGTCCGGCCGAGACCGGACGACCGGCCACACTCTCCAGTGAGCGGACGACCGAAGTCACTGGACGTCCGGCGCAGCCACACCTGATATGAATTAGCGGACGTCCGACGCCACCGGACGTCCGGTCATCCGCGAGCCACTGGACGACCGGTCCCCATCAGACGTCCGGTACCTGGCTGTGTCCAGTTTCGGGCAAAGGCCCATGTACCCCTTCACTTCGCCCCCTTTTTGCACTAAGACTATAAATAGACCTCTCCCTCCTCCTATCTAAGGTTAGCATTGGTTTAGCACATAGTTGAGATAGAGCATTGCTCATCCATACGGATCTACTCCACGAGAGAGACCGCGGCCCCTCTACGGAGAAGATCCCCTTGGATTCAAGACCCCCTCTTGGGTGGCCCCATCAAGACCTCCTCTCGGAGAAGACTCGGTTACCTCTTGTACCGTCCTTTGTTGGATTTGGACCGTGTGATCTCGATGTGTTCGAGGATCTAGCACATGTGTGACTATATCTTGTTGGTTTGATAGTTCCTTTTGTGTTTTCCCTTGTGTTTCCCCATGTGTTCTTCGTGTTCTTCATTGGGATCCGCTCCTTTCGTGAAAGATCGGCCATATAGGGTTAAACCCTACATCAACTCGCCGCCGACTGTGTGATCGGTCCTAGCAGTCCGCCGCACAGTGTTCCTCCTACACGCGCGGATACCGTTAGAGGCGGTGCACTTGTGCCGCTCCAGCGACACTGTTCACGGGATCCGATCAGCTACGTGGGAGATCGGCAAGGAGGAGACGACTCCGGGAACGCGAGGCGACTCCTGGAACGCGCTGCCTCAACTCTACTTTCGCTGCATGGCACTGCGCGTCTAGTGGTATCGACTGTGATCCAATTCCCGTAGCATGTTCCTGGTTGTTCTGTGATACGTCTCCATCGTATCTACTTTTCCAAACACTTTTGCGCTTGTTTTGGACTCTAACTTGCATGATTTGAATGGAACTAACCCGGACTGATGTTGTTTTCAGCAGAATTGCCATGGTGTTATCTTTGTGCAGAAACAAACGTTCTCGGAATGACCTGAAACTCCACGGAGATTATTTTTGGAAAATATAAAAATAATGGCGAAAGAATCAAGACCAGGGGGCCCACACCCTATCCACGAGGGTGGGAGGCGTGCCTGCCCCCTGGGCGCGTCCCCTGCCTCGTGGACCCCCTGGTGCTCCACCGACCTCAACTCCAACTCTATATATTCACGTTCGGGGAGAAAAAAACAAAGAGAAGGATTCATCTCGTTTTACGATACGGAGCCGCCGCCAAGCCCTAATCTCTCTCGGGAGGGCTGATCTAGTGTCTGTTCGGGGCTCCGGAGAGGGGAATCTGTCGCCATCGTCATCATCAACCATCCTCCATCACCAATTTCATGATGCTCACCGCCATGCGTAAGTAATTCCATCGTAGGCTTGTTGGACGGTGATGGGTTGGATGAGATCTATCATGTAATCGAGTTTGTTTTGGTAGGGTTTGATCCCTAGTATCCACTATGTTCTGAGATTGATGTTGCTATGACTTTGCTATGCTTAATGCTTGTCACTAGGGCCCGAGTGCCATGATTTCAGATCTGAACCTATTTTGTTTTCATGAATATATGTGAGTTCTTGATCCTATCTTGCAAGTCTATAGTCACCTACTATGTGTTATGATCCGGCAACCCCGAAGTGACAATAATCGGGACCACTCCCGGTGATGACCATAGTTTGAGGAGTTCATGTATTCATTATGTGTTCATGCTTTGTTCCGGTACTCTATTAAAAGGAGGCCTTAATATCCCTTAGTTTCCAATAGGACCCCGCTGCCACGGGAGGGTAGGACAAAAGATGTCATGCAAGTTCTTTTCCATAAGCACGTATGACTATATTCGGAATACATGCCTACATTACATTGATGAATTGGAGCTAGTTCTGTGTCACCCTATGTTATAACTGTTACATGATGAACCACATCCAACATAATTACCCATCACCGATCCAATGCCTACGAGCTTTTCCTATAATGTTCTTTGCTTATTTACCTTTCCGTTGCTATTGTTACAATCACTACAAAAGCCAAAAATATTACTTTTGCTATCGTTACCACTACTATCATATTACTTTCCTACTAAACACTTTGCTGCAGATATTAAGTTTCCAGGTGTGGTTGAATTGACAACTCAACTACTAATACTTGAGAATATTATTTTCCTCCCCTTGTGTCGAATCAATAAATTTGGGTTGAATACTCTACCCTCGAAAACTGTTGCGATCCCCTATACTTGTGGGTTATCAAGACTATTTTCTGGCGCCGTTGCCGGGGAGCATAGCACTATTCTTTGAGTCACTTGGGATTTATATCTGCTGGTCACTATGAAGAACTTGAAAGACGCGAAAACAAAAATTTATCCCTCAACTACGAGGGGAGGTAAGGAACTGCCATCTAGCTCTGCACTTGATTCACCATCTGTTTTGAGTAAGCATGCGACACCTAAACCTACTTCTGCTATTAATTCTGATATGTCACATGTTATTGATGATGCCACTTCTGCTATGCATGATACTTATGATGAAACTACTTCTATGCTTGATACTACTGTGCCACTTGGTGAATTTCTTGATGAACAACTTGCTAGGGCTAGAGAGAATGAAATTATTGAAACTGATAATATTGATGAAAGTGATGATGTAGATTCTCCCCCTAAATATGAATTGACTGTTGTGCCTGAGGGTTATGTTATGGATGAAGAAACTGCTAGAGACTTTCTTGCTTGCAATGATAGAAGCGATCTTAAGAAATTATCAATGACAGAAGCGATCTTAAGAAATTATTAGTTAAGCTGAAACAAAAAACTCTAAATGCTAGGATGAAATATGACCCTGCTTATGCTACTTCACCTATCTTTGCTACTGATAAGGATTATGAATTCTTTGTCGATCCTGATATAATCACTTTGGTTGAATCTGATCCTGTCTATGGCTATGAATCTGAAACTTTTGCAACTCTGTAGAGAGGTCGTAGTTTTGATCTTAGTGCCCAAAGGGCTGTCCAAGTGACGGTCCGAGTTCTGTGAGTCCTCCCGAAGGGCTGTCCGAGTGACCGTTCGAGTTTCGAAGGTCCTCCCAAAGGGCTGTCTGCGACACCGTCCATGGGGGCTGTTCGACCGCCTCTCGGAGGGCTGTCTGAGGAGCAGATGAGGGTATACATCCTCGCGGTTGGGAGGTTGTAAATCCTAGCTGCGGGGATCTGCACCGCCGATCGTCATCGACTCTACTTCCCGCTGCGCTACGAGTCGGTAACGAAAAAGATCAAACCATGTATGCAGTCTCCATAGTGGTCCTGGGCTGGTGCGTAGGTTGGAATTTTTTTGTTTTCTGTCGCGTTCCCCTACAGATATTACCTTCAATATCATCTTTCGGACGAATATCAAAGGTGCTAACCATATCAGGCTCAAATGCATCAGTCTTGCATAGTGTTTGTCAATTTTTGCATCCAAAATAGGTATAGGTGTCTGCGTTGTATAATTTTGCATGGAAAATACAACCATGCTCGGTCTTCAAGTAAACTCTCTTTACCTCCATAGTAGTTTTACTGAAACCTATCTTATCCAAGACAAAAATTCTTGCATGGCAGGGGATACGCTAGTAGAACAGTAAAAAAATCAAATTATAAGTTGAAGCAAATGAAGCAGATGTCATGCTTAATTACGAAAAAAGACTTGTCGTTGTGACTTACTGTATCCACATTGAAGTTCTCGTCCATCTTGATGCTGAAGCGCCTATCATCATCTAGGAAGATTTCGTCGCACAGACCGCGCTCGTCTTCGCAGTATTTGCAAATACCAAAATCCTTTACGTCGTCAGACATTTCCTATGTTCATAGTTGAAACATTAATTGAAAATCGATCGAAGACAACTACCAGGATACTCAACACACAAGTCCGGGCACTCGATATTTCCTACATATTCTGTCACAAGTCATGCCAAAATTCACGGAAAAATCCGGCATGACCTTTGCTAAAATAGGACATATCGAGCGCCTGAAATTTGCCGGAACGGAAATGAATCAACACTCCGGCAAATCATAGGCCACTCGGAGGTGTAACCTGCAAGCATGACTGGCCACTTGGGCCAGCACATATCCTATTTGAGAAACACAAGATATACATTTCAAAATATCTTATAGGACTCATATTGACATGAGCATTCAATAAGTAAAACCAAATCGTAAAATAAATAAGTATTCAAATTAGCATGCATTCAATAAGCAAAAGTAAATCATCTCATGCGTCCGTACAACATCGAATATTATCACTAATACATCCCGAATAGTATCATACATATAACATCACTAATACAACTAAAACCCAAGCACACGATAGGTATCGGCGACGGCGGTGGACACCCAAAGAGAAGGAACTATCACAGGATCATAGTTCCAGTGAGATCCCTAGAGAACCTGCCAGGTATTGGAGAACCTGTGCTCCAACGCAAACAAGTAGCGACGGACGTGCGCGTCCTCCTCGTTGACACGGTGACGTACCACCTCCCCGGGGTCCTCAAGCCTCTGCACCGTCACTGGCTGATACATCTCCAACGTATCTATAATTTTTTATTGTTCCATGCTATATTATCTACTGTTTTGGACTATACTGGGCTTTATTTTCCACTTTTATATTTCTTTTGGGACTAACCTATTAACCGGAGGCCCAGCCCAGATTTGCTTTTTTTTTGCCTATTTCAGTGTTTCAAAGGAAAGGAATATAAAACGAAGTCGAAACAGAACGAAATCAACTGGAGAAGTTATTTTTGGAAGGAAAGCTACCGGATGGACTTGGACCCCATGTCAGGAGAGAAGGGAGGTGCCCACGAGGGTGGGGGGCGTGCCCCTCCCCTAGGATGCGCCCCCTGCCTCATGGGGCCCCCAAAGCTCCACCGACGTACTTCCTGCACCCATATATACACACGTATCCTAAAACTTCCAGAACGGAGAATAGATCGGGAGTTCCGCCGCCGCAAGCCTCTGTAGCCACCGAAAGTCAATCGGGACCCTATTCCGGCACCCTGCCGGAGGGGGGATCCCTCTCCTGTGGCCATTTTCATCATCCCGACACTCTCCATGACGAGGAGGGAGTAGTTCACCCTCGGGGCTGAGGGTATGTACCAGTAGCTATGTGTTTGATCTCTCTCTCTCGTGTTCTTGATTTGGCACGATCTTGATGTATTGCGAGCTTTGCTATTATAGTTGGATCTTATGTTGCTTCTTCCCCTCTACTCTCTTGTAATGAATTGAGTTTCCCCTTTGAAGTTAAATTATCAGATTGAGTCTTTAAAGATTTGAGAACACTTGATGTATGTCTTGCCGTGCGTATCTGTGGTGACAATGGGATATCACGTGATTCACTTGATGTATGTTCTGGTGATCAACTTGCGGGTTCCGCCCATGAACCTATGCATAGGGGTTGGCACATGTTTTCATCGTGATTCTCCAGAAGGAACTTTGGGGCACTCTTTGAGGTTCTATGTGTTGGCTTGAATAGATGAATTGAGATTGTGTGATGCATATCGTATAATCATGCCCATGGATACTTGAGGTGACATTGGAGTATCTAGGTGACATTAGGGTTTTGGTTGATTTGTATCTTAAGGTGTTATTCTAGTACGAACTCTAGGGCTGTTTGTGACACTTATAGGAATGGCCCAATGGATTGATTGGAAAGAATAACTTTGTGGTGGTTTCGTACCCTACCATAATCTCTTTGTTTGTTCTCCGCTATTAGTGACTTTGGAGTGACTCTTTGTTGCATGTTGAGAGAACTTGCACTAGTGAAAGTATGAACCCTAGGCCTTGTTTCCTAGCATTGCAATACCGTTTACGATTACTTTTACCACTTGTTACCTTGCTGTTTTTATAATTTCAGATTACAAAAACCTATATCTACCATCCATATTGCACTTGTATCACCATCTCTTCGCCGAACTAGTGCACCTAAACAATTTACCATTGTAGTGGGTGTGTTGGGGACACAAGAGACTCTTTGTTATTTGGTTGCAGGGTTGCTTGAGAGAGACCATCTTCATCCTACGCCTCCCACGGATTGATAAACCTTAGGTCATCCACTTGAGGGAAATTTGCTACTGTCCTACAAACCTCTGCACTTGGAGGCCCAACAACGTCTACAAGGAGAAGGTTGTGTAGTAGACATCAAGCTCTTTTCTGGCGCCGTTGCCGGGGAGGTGAGTGCTTGAAGGTATATCTTTAGATCTTGCAATCGAATCTTTTTGTTTCTTGTTTTAGCACTTGTTTAGTTTATAAAATAAAACTACCAAAAAATGGAATTGAGTTTGCCTCATATGCTTCATCTTTTTAATGTCTTCCGTGAAAATAAGGATTCCGATAATTGTGCTTAATTGCTAGAGGAAGAATGCATTAAAATGTTTGGCACTAAATATTTGAATGATGAGCATGATTGCAATGTTGTTAGTATGAATTCTATGAATATCCATTATGCTAATGATATGCAAAGCCACAAGCTTGGGAAGCTATGTTTGATGAAGATGATATTTTTAGTCCCCCAAGTTTTGATGTGCAAATTTATTATGATGAAAGCATGCCTCCTATCTATGATGATTATTGTGATGACACGTATGCTATAAAAAATAATTATAACCATGAAACCTGTCATCTTGATCTTAATTTTCAATCACATGATAGTTATTTTGTTGAGTTTGCTCCCACTATTATTCATGAGAAGATATTTGCTTATGTGGAGAGTAATAAAAATTCTATGCTTGTAGATCATGAAAAGAATGCTTTAGTTGCTGGTTATATTGTTGAATTTATTCATGATGCTACTGAAAATTATTATGAGGGAGGAATATATGCTTGTAGGAATTGCAATAATATCAAGTTTCCTCTCTATGTGCTTAAAGTTTTGAAGCTATGCTTGTTTTGCCTTCCTATGCTAGTTGATTGTTGTTCCCATAAGTTGATTGCTCACAAAATCCCTATGCATAGGAAGTGGGTTAGACTTAAATGTGCTAGTCATATTCTTCATGATGCTCTCTTTATGTTTTGATTCTTATCTCTTATGTGAGCATCATTGAAATCATCATGCCTAGCTAGGGGCGTTAAACGATAGCGCTTGTTGGGAGGCAACCCAACTTTACTTTAGTTCTTTGCTTTTTGGTTCTGTTTAGTAATAAATAATCCATCTAGCCTCTGGTTACATGTGATTTTATGTTTTAATTAGTGTTTGTGCCAAGTAAAACCTTTAGGATAACCTACGGTGACAGTTATTTGATCTTGCTGCAGAAAACAGAAACTTTGTGCGCACGAGATTAGTTTTCATAAATCACAGGAACGTGCATTTCAGTTGATTCTTTTTGAAGTAGATCAATAAACAAATGATCTAGGACTTCCTAATTTGGTAGAATTTTTTAGGTTCCAGAAGTATATGTTTGATACAGATTACTACAGACTGTTCTGTTTTTGACAGATTCTGTCTTCTATGTGTTGTTTGCCTATTTTGATGAATCTATGAGTAGTATGGGAGGGTATGAACCATAGATAAGTTGGAATACAGTGGATATTACAACAATATGAATTTAGAATGAATTTACAACAGTACCTAAGTGGTGGTTTTATTTTCTTATACTAACGGAGCTTATGAGTTTTCTGTTGAGTTTTGTGTTGTGAAGTTTTCAAGTTTTGGGTAAAGATTCGATGGAATATGGAATAAGGAGTGGCAAGAGCCTAAGAATGGGAATGCCCAAGGCACCCCAAGGTAATATGCAAGGACAATCAAGAGCCTAAGCTTGGGGATGCCCCGGATGGCATCCCCTCCTTCGTCTTCGTTCATCGGTAATTTTACTTGGAGCTATATTTTTATTCACCACATGATATGTGTTTTGCTTGGAGAGTAATTTTATTTTATTAGTATTTGCTTTATTTTATTCAGAATAGTGTTTTGCATCTTTATTTTCAATAATAATGTCAAGGATGGCCTTTACCATGCTTATTTTGCAAGTATACATGTTGCTGTTTCAAAACAGAAAGTTTACCGCTGTTGCAAAAATTCCCTAGAAAAGTCAGAATATCATAAAATGTTGAAACTTTTTTGCATATTGAGCTCTGATAAATTTACTACAGTGGGAATTTTAGTTCATAATTTTTGGAGCTAGGGAAGTATTGATACTCTTGCATTCTTTACAGACTATACTGTTTTGACAGATTGCTGTTATGTTTGCATTGTTTGCATATTTTTCTTGTTTGATGATTCCATTTGAGGATAGGAGCATTAAATATGAAGAGGCATTTAGTATGCAATGTTGAATAATAATTTTTGTGATTTGCTACAGTAGAGGATGATAAGGTTTTTGTATTGGTTTATACTAACTTATCTCACGAGTTCTTGTTGAGTTTGGTGTGGATGAAGCTTTTGAGATTTAGGGAGACCGTGATATGAAAGGAATTAGGGAGACACAAAAGCTCAAGATTAGGGATGCCCAAGGCACCCCAAGATAATATTTTAAGAAGTCTTAAGCATCTAAGCTTGGGGATGCCCCGGTAGGCATCCCACCTTTCTTCTTCAACAATTATCGGTTAGTATCGGTTGGACCTAAGTTTTTGCTTCTTCACATGAGTTGTGCTATCCTTGCAATGTCATTTTTTTTGCTTGCTGTATGAATAAAATACATTAGATCTGAAATTCTTAATTGGGAGAGTCTTCACATAGTTGTATAATTATTCGACTACTCATTGATCTTCACTTATATCTTTCGGAGTAGTTTGTCATTTGCTCTAGTGTTTCACTTATATCTTTTAGAGCATGGTGGTGGATTTGTTTTATAGAAACTATTGATCTCCCATGCTTCACTTAGATTATTTTGAGAGTCTTAAGTAGCATGGTAATTTGCTTAAACAATCCTAATATGCTTAGTATTCAAGATTTGTAAAACTTTCTTTTGAGTGCGTTGAATACTAAGAAAAGTTTGATGCTTGACAATTGTTTTGACATATGAAGATGGTGATATTCGAGTCGTGCTAGTTGAGTAGTTGTGAATTTGAGAAATACTTGTGTTAAAGTTTGTGATTCCCGTAGCATGCACGTATGGTGAAGCATTATGTGATGAAGTCGGAGCACGATATATTCGTTGATTGTCTTCCTTATGTGTGGAGGTCGGGATCGCGCGATGGTTAACTCCTACCAACCCTTCCCCTAGGAGCATGCGTGTAATACTTTGCTTTGATAACTTCTAGATTTTTGCAATAAGTATGTGAGTTCTTTATGACTAATGTTGAGTCCATGGATTATACACACTCTCACCCTTCCACCATTGCTAGCCTCTCTAATACCGTGCACTTTCCACCGGTATCATACACCCACCATATACCTTCCTCAAAACAGCTACCATACCTACCTATCATGGCATTTCCATAGCCATTCCGAGATATATTGCCATGCAACTTTCTGTTGGAAATATGCCCTAGAGGCAATAATAAATTGATTATTATTATATTTCCTTGTTCATGATAATCGTTTATTATCCATGCTATAATTGTATTGATAGGAAACTCAGATACATGTGTGGATACATAGACAACACCATGTCCCTAGTAAGCCTCTAGTTGACTAGCTCATTGATCAATAGATGGTTACGGTTTCCTGACCATGGACATTGGATGTCGTTGATAACGGGATCACATCATTAGGAGAATCATGTGATGGACAAGACCCAATCATAAGCCTAGCATAGAGATCGTGTAGTTCGTATGCTAAAGCTTTTCTAATGTCAAGTATCATTTCCTTAGACCATGAGATTGTGCAACTCCCGGATACCGTAGGAATGCTTTGGATGTGCCAAACGTCAAAACGTAACTGGGTGGCTATAAAGGTACACTATGGGTATCCCCGAAAGTGTCTCTTGGGTTGGCATGAATCGAGACTGGGATTTGTCACTCCGTGTGACGGAGAGGTATCTCTGGGCCCACTCGGTAGGACATCATCATATGCGCAATGTGACCAAGGAGTTGATCACGGGATGATGTGTTACGGAACGAGTAAAGAGACTTGCCGGTAACGAGATTGAACAAGGTATCGGATACCGACGATCAAAGCTCGGGCAAGTACAATACCGCTGGACAAAGGGAATTGTATACGGGATTGACTGAATCCTTGACATTGTGGTTGATCCGATGAGATCATCGTGGAACATGTGGGAACCAACATGGGTATCCAGATTCCGCTGTTGGTTATTGACCGGATAACGTCTCGGTCATGTCTGCATGGTTCCCGAACCCGTAGGGTCTACACACTTAAGGTTCGATGACGCTAGGGTTATAAAGGAAGTTTGTATGTGGTTACCGAATGTTGTTCGGAGTCCCGGATGAGATCCCGGACGTCAAGGAGTTCCGGAATGGTCCGGAGGTAAAGATTTATATATGGGAAGTCCTGTTTTGGTCACCGGAAAAGTTTCGGGTTTTATCGGTAACGTACCGGGACCACAGGGAGGGTCCCGGGGGTCCACCAAGTGGGGCCACCAGCCCCGGAGGGGTACATGGGCCAAGTGTGGGAAGGGACCAGCCCCAGGTGGGCTGGTGCGCCCCCCTACCAAGGCCCAAGGTGCAAGGGAGAGTGGGAGGGGGCAAACCCTAGGTCCAGATGGGCCTTAAGGCCCACCCTAGGTGCGCCCCCCTCTCTCCCCCTCTGGCCGCCTCCCAGATGGGATCTGGGGGCTGCCGCCGCCCCTAGGGAGGGAACCCTAGGTGGGGGCGCAGCCCCTCCCCTTCCCCTATATATACTTGAGGTTTTGGGGCTGCCCTGCACGCGATTCGATCTCCCTCTTGGCGCAGCCCTACCTCTCTTTCTCCTCATATCTCGCGGTGCTTGGCGAAGCCCTGCAGGATTGCCACGCTCCTCCACCACCACCACACTGTTGTGCTGCTGCTGGATGGAGTCTTCCTCAACCTCTCCCTCTCTCCTTGCTGGATCAAGGCATGGGAGACATCACCGGCCTGTACGTGTGTTGAACGCGGAGGTGCCGTCCGTTCGGTACTTGGTCATCGGTGATTTGGATCACGACGAGTACGACTCCTTCAACCCCGTTCTCTTGAACGCTTCCGCTTAGCGATGTACAAGGGTATGTAGATGCACTCTCCTTCCCCTCGTTGCTGGTTTCTCCATAGATAGATCTTGGTGACACGTAGGAAAATTTTGAATTTTTGCTACGTTCCCCAACAGTGGCATCATGAGCTAGGTCTATTGCGTAGATTCTTTGCACGAGTAGAACACAAAGTAGTTGTGGGCGTTGATTTTGTTCAATATGCTTACCGTTACTAGTCCAATCTTGATTCGGCGGCATTGTGGGATGAAGCGGCCCGGACCGACCTTACACGTACACTTACGTGAGACAGGTTCCACCGACTGACATGCACTAGTTGCATAAGGTGGCTAGCGGGTGCCAGTCTCTCCCACTTTAGTTGGATCGGATTCGATGAAAAGGGTCCTTATGAAGGGTAAATAGCAATTGACATATCATGTTGTGGTTTTGCGTAGGTAAGAACCATTCTTGCTAGAAACTCATAGCAGCCACGTAAAACATGCAAACAACAATTAGAGGACGTCTAACTTGTTTTTGCAGGGTATGCCATGTGATGTGATATGGCCAAAAGGATGTGATGAATGATATATGTGATGTATGAGATTGATCATGTTCTTGTATGTCGATGAGTATGACAACCGGCAGGAGCCATAGGAGTTGTCTTAATTTATTTATGACCTGCGTGTCAACATAAACATCATGTAATTACTTTACTTTATTGCTAACCGTTAGCTATAGTAGTAGAAGTAATAAGTTGGCGAGACAACTTCATGGAGACACGATGATGGAGATCATGATGATGGAGATCATGGTGTCATGCCGGTGACGATGATGATCATGGAGCCCCGAAGATGGAGATCAAAAGGAGCAAAATGACATTGGCCATATCATGTCACTTTTGATTGCATGTGATGTTTATCATGTTTATGCATCTTATTTTCTTAGAACAACGGTAGTAAATAAGATGATCCCTCATTAAAATTTCAAGAAAGTGTTCCCCCTAACTATGCACCGTTGCGAAAGATCATCGTTTCGAAGCACCACGTGATGATCGGGTGTGATAGATTCTTACGTTCACATACAACGGGTGTAAGCCAGATTTACACATGCGAAACACTTAGGTTGACTTGACGAGCCTAACATGTATAGACATGGCCTCGGAACACAAGAGACCGAAAGGTCGAGCATGAGTCGTATGGTAGATACGATCAACATGAAGATGTTCACCGATGATGACTAGTCTGTCTCACGTGATGATCGGACACGGCCTAGTTGACTCGGATCATGTAATCACTTAGATGACTAGAGGGATGTCTATCTGAGTGGGAGTTCATAAGATGAACTTAATTATCCTGAACATAGTCAAAAGGTCTTCGCAAATTATGTCGTAGCTCGCGCTTCAGTTCTACTGTTTAGATACGTTCCTAGAGAAAAGATAGTTGAAAGTTGATAGTAGCAATTATGCGGACTAGGTCCGTAAACTGAGGATTGTCCTTGTTGCTTCGTAGAAGGCTTATGTCCTTAATGCATCGCTCAGTGTGCTGAACCTCGAACGTCGTCTGTGGGTGTTGCGAACATCTAACATACACGTTTTGATAACTACGTGATAGTTCAGTTAAACGGTTTAGAGTTGAGGCACCATAGACGATTTAGAAACGTCGCGGAACATATGAGATGTTTCGAGGGTTGAAATTGGGATTTCAGGCTCGTGCCCACGTCAAGAGGTATAAGACATCCGACGAGTTTCTTAGCCTACAAACTAAGGGAGAAAAGCTCAATCGTTGACCTTGTGCTCAGATTGTCTGAGTACCACAATCACTTGAATCGAGTGGGAGTTAATCTTCCAGATGAGATAGTGATGTTTTTCCAAAGACATTACCACCAAGCTGCTAGAGCTTCGTGATGAACTATAACATATCAGGGATAGATATGATGATCCTTGAAATATTCGCGTTTTTTGACACCGCGAAAGTAGAAATCAAGAAGGAGCATCAATTGTTGATGGTTAGTGAAAGCACTAGTTTCAAGAAGGGTAAGGGCAAGAAGGAATACTTCATGAAACGGCAAATCAGCTGCCGCTCTAGTGGAGAAACCCAAGGTTGAACCCAAACCCGAGACTAAGTGCTTCCGTAATAAGAGGAACAACCACTTGAGCAGAATTACCCTAGATACTTGGTAGATGAGAAGGCTGTCGATAGAAGTATATTGGATATACATTATGTTAATGTGTACTTTACTAGTACTCCTAGTAGCACCAGGGTATTAGATACCGGTTTGGTTGCTAAGTGTTAGTAACTCGAAACGAAAGGCTACGGAATTAACGGAGACTGGCTAAAAGGTGAGATGACGATATGTGTTGGAAGTATTTCCAAGGTTGATCAAATATCGTACACTCCCTCAACCATCGAGATTGGTGTTAAAACCTAAATAATTGTTATTTGGTGTTTGTGTTGAGCATAGACATGATTGGATTATGTCTATCGCGATACGGTTATTCATTTAAGGAGAATAATGGTTACTCTGAATAATACCATCCCAATCGTAGTGATACACATTTTCATGCCAAAGGTATAAGATAGTAATGATAGTACCACACAAATGTGGCACTGCAATTTGAGTCATATTGGTATAAAACGCATGAAGAAGCTCCATGTTGATGGATCTCTGGACTCACTCATTTTTGAAAGGATTGAGACATGCGAACCATGTTTGTTGGTAGATATGCATGAAGAAACTCTATACAGATGGACTGTTTGGACTCACTTGATTTTGAATCACTTGAGACATGCAAATCATACCACATGGGCAAGATGACTAAAAGCCTCGTTTTCAGTAAAATGGAACTAGAAAGCAAATTGTTGGAAGTAATACATTATGATGTGTGCAGTCCAATGAGTGCTGAGGCATGCAGTGGATATCGTTATATTCTTACTTCACAGATGATTTAAGTAGATACTGAGTATATTTACTTGATGAAACACAAGTCTGAATTATTGAATGGTTCAAGTAATTTCAGAGTGAAGTTGAAGATCTTCGTGACAAGAGGATAAAATGTCTATGATATGATCATAGAAATGAATATCTGAGTTACGAGTTTGGCACATAATTAAGACATTGTGGAAATTGTTTCACAACTAATACCGCCTGGAGCACCATAGTGTGATGGTGTGTCCAAACATCATAGTTGCACCCTATTGGATATGGTGCGTATCATGATGTCTGTTATCGAATTACCACTATCGTTCATGGGTTAGGCATTAGAGACAACCGCACTCACTTTAATAGGGCACCACGTAATTCCGCTGAGACGAAACCGTTTGAACTATGGTTTGGAGAAACCTGAGTTTTCGTTTCTTAAAAGTTTGGGGCTACGATGCTTATGTGAAAAAGTTTCAGGTTGATAAGCTCGAACCCAAAGCGGATAAAATGCATCTTCATAGGACACCCAAAACGGTTGGGTATACCTCCTACTTCAGATCCGAAAGCAATAGGGATTGTTTCTAGAATCGGGTCCTTTCTCGAGGAAAAGTTTCTCTCGAAAGAATTGGGTGGGAGGATGGTGGAGACTTGATGAGGTTATTGAACCGTCACTTCAACTAGTGTATAGCAGGGCACAAAGAGTTGTTCCTGTGGCACCTACACCAATTGAAGTAGAAGCTTATGATATTGATCATGAGACTTCGGATCAAGTCACTCCCAAACCTCGTAGGACGACAAGGATGCGTGCTTCTTCAGAGTGGTACGTAATCTTGTCATGGAAGTCATGTTGCTAGACAACAATGAACCTACGAGCTATGGAGAAGCGATGGTGGGCCCGGATTCCGATAAATGGCTCGAGGCCATAAAATCCGAGAGAGGATCCATGTATGAAAACAAAGTGTAGACTTTGGCAAAACGACTCGATGGTCGTAAGGCTGTTGAGTACAGATGGATTTTAAAAGGAAGACAGACAATGATGGTAAGTGTTACCATTGAGAAAGCTCGACTTGTCGTTAAGATGTTTCCCGACAAGTTCAAGGAGTTGACTACGATGAGACTTTGTCACACGTAGCGATGCTAAAAGTCGGTTGAAATTATGTTAGCAGTCACTGCATTATTTATGAAATCTTGCAGATAGGATGTCAACACATTGTCTCCTCGACGATTTTCTTGAGGAAAGGTTGTATGAGATACAACCAGAAGTTTTGTCAATTGCTAACAAGTATGCAAAGCTCCAGCAATCCCTCTAAGGACTGGAGTAAGCATCTCGGAGTTGGAATGTATGCTTTGATGAGATGATCAAAGATTTTGGGTTTATACAAAGTTTATGAGAAACTTGTATTTCCAAAGAAGTGAGTGGGAGCACTATAGAATTTCTGATGAGTATATGTTGTTGACATATTGTTGATCGGAAATGATGTAGAATTTCTGGAAAGCATGCAGATTTATTTGAAAAGTGTTTTTCAATGAAAAACCCGGATTAAGCTACTTGAACATTGAGCATCAGGATCTATAAGGATAGATCAAAAATGCTTAATGGTACTTTCAAATGAGCACATACCTTGACATGATCTTGAAGGTGTTCAAGATGGATCAGCCAAAGAAGGAGTTCTTGCCTGAGTTGTAAGGTATGAAGTTAAGACTTAAAGCTCGACCACGGCAGAAGAAAGAGGAAGGACGAAGGTCGTCCCCTATGCTCTTGTCATGGGCTCTATACGATATGCCATGATGAGTACCGCACCTGATGTGTGCCTTGCCACATGTCTAGCGAGAGGGTACAAAGGTGATCTAGGAGTAGATCACCAGATAGCGGTCAAAATTATCCTTAGAGGAATAAGGATATGTTTCTCGGTTATGGAGGTGATAAAGAGTTCGACGTAAAGAGTTACGTCGATGCAAGCTTAACACCTATTCGGATAGCTTTGAGTAGAGATACTGGATACGTATACTAGAGCAACAATTTGGAATAGCTCCAGGTAGAACAGTTATTTGAAATGGCTCCAAATATAGCGTAGAGATTTGCGAAGTACATACGGATCTGAATGTTGTAGACCCGTTGACTAAAACCTCTCTCACAAGCAACATGATCAAACCCAGAACTCATTGAGTGTTAATCACATAGTGATGTGAACTAGATCATGAACTCTAGTAAACTCTTTGGATGTTGGTCACATTGCGATGTGACCTGTGAATGTTAATCACATGGCGACGTGAACTAGATTATTGACTCTAGTGCAAGTGGGAGACTGTTGGAAATATGCCCTAGAGGCAATAATAAATTGATTATTATTATATTTCCTTGTTCATGATAATCATTTATTATCCATGCTATAATTGTATTGATAGGAAACTCAGATACATGTGTGGATACATAGACAACACCATGTCCCTAGTAAGCCTCTAGTTGACTAGCTCGTTGATCAATAGATGGTTACGGTTTCCTGACCATGGACATTGGATGTCGTTGATAACGGGATCACATCATTAGGAGAATCATGTGATGGAAAAGACCCAATCATAAGCCTAGCACAGAGATCGTGTAGTTCGTATGCTAAAGCTTTTCTAATGTCAAGTATCATTTCCTTAGACCATGAGATTGTGCAACTCCCGGATACCGTAGGAATGCTTTGGGTGTGCCAAATGTCACAAAGTAACTGGGTGGCTATAAAGGTACACTACGGGTATCTCCGAAAGTGTCTGTTGGGTTGGCACGAATCGAGACTGGGATTTGTCACTCCGTGTGACGGAGAGGTATCTCTGGGCCCACTCGGTAGGACATCATCATATGCGCAATGTGACCAAGGAGTTGATCATGGGATGATGTGTTACGGAACGAGTAAAGAGACTTGCCGGTAACGAGATTGAACAAGGTATCGGATACCGACGATCGAATCTCGGGCAAGTACAATACCGCTGGACAAAGGGAATTGTATACGGGATTGACTGAATCCTTGACATCGCGGTTCATCCGATGAGATCATCATGGAACATGTGGGAACCAACATGGGTATCCAGATCCCACTGTTGGTTATTGACCGGAGAACGTCTCGGTCATGTCTGCATGGTTCCCGAACCCGTAGGGTCTACACACTTAAGGTTCGATGACGCTAGGGTTATAAAGGAAGTTTGTATGTGGTTACCGAATGTTGTTCGGAGTCCCGGATGAGATCCCGGACGTCAAGGAGTTCCGGAATGGTCTGGAGGTAAAGATTTATATATGGGAAGTCCTGTTTTGGTCACCGGAAAAGTTTCGGGTTTTATCGGTAACGTACCGGGACCACCGAGAGGGTCCTGGGGGTCCACCAATTGGGGCCACCAGCCCTGGAGGGCTGCATGGGCCAAGTGTGGGAAGGGACCAGCCCCAGGTGGGCTGGTGCGCCCCCCACCAAGGCCCAAGGCACAAGGGAGAGTGGGAGGGGGCAAACCCTAGGTCCAGATGGGCTTTAAGGCCCACCCTAGGTGCGCCCCCCTCTCTCCCCCTCTGGCCGCCTCCCAAATGGGATCTGGGGGCTGCCGCCGCCCCTAGGGAGGGAATCCTAGTTGGGGGCGCAGCCCCACCCCTTCCCCTATATATACTTGAGGTTTTGGGTCTGCCCTGCACGCGATTCGATCTCCCTCTTGGCGCAGCCCTACCTCTCTTTCTCCTCATATCTCGCGGTGCTTGGCGAAGCCCTGCAGGATTGCCACGCTCCTCCACCACCACCACGCCGTTGTGCTGCTGCTGGATGGAGTCTTCCTCAACCTCTCCCTCTCTCCTTGCTGGATCAAGGCATGGGAGACGTCACCGGGCTGTACATGTGTTGAACGCGGAGGTGCCGTCCGTTTGGTACTTGGTCATCGGTGATTTGGATCACGACGAGTACGACTCCTTCAACCCCGTTCTCTTGAACGCTTCCGCTTAGCAATGTACAAGGGTATGTAGATGCACTCTCCTTCCCCTCGTTGCTGGTTTCTCCATAGATAGATCTTGGTGACACGTAGGAAAATTTTGAATTTTTGCTACGTTCCCCAACACTTTCCACCGTTCCGTTTATTATGACACGCTCCATCATTGTCATATTGCTAGCATGATCATGTAGTTGACATCATATTTGTGGCAAAGCCACCGTTCATAATTCTTTCATACATGTCACTCATGAATCATTACATATCCCGGTACACCGCCGGAGGCATACACATAGAGTCATATTTTGTTCTAAGTATCGAGTTGTAATTGTTGAGTTGTAAGAAAAATAAAAGTGTGATGATCATCATTATTAGAGCATAGTCCCAGTGAGGAAAGGATGATGGAGACTATGATTCCCCCACAAGTCGGGATGAGACTCCGGACGAAAAATGAAAAAAAAGAAAAAGGAAAAAAAGAGGCCATAAAAAAAGAGAAAAGGCCCAAATAAAAAAATAAAAAAATTTGAGAGAAAAAGAGAGAAGGGGCAATGCTACTATCCTTTTACCACACTTGTGCTTCAAAGTAGCACCATGATCTTCATGATAGTGAGTCTCCTATGCTGTCACTTTCATATACTAGTGGGAATTTTTCATTATAGAACTTGGCTTGTATATTCCAGTGATGGGCTTCCTCAAATGCCCTAGGTCTTCGTGAGCAACCGAGTTGGATGCACACCCACTTAGTTTTTTTTGTTGAGCTTTCATATACTTATAGCTCTAGTGCATCCGTTGCATGGCAATCCCTACTCACTCACATTGATATCTATTAATGGGCATCTCCATAGCCCGTTGATACACCTAGTTGATGTGAGACTATCTTCTCCCTTTTTGCCTTCTCCACAACCACCATTCTATTCCACATATAGTGCTATATCCATGGCTCATGCTCATGTATTGCGTGAAGATTGAAAAAGTTTGAAAATTCTAAAGTATGAAACAATTGCTTGGCTGAAACCGGGGTTGTGCATGATTTAAATATTTAGTGTGATGAAGATAGAGCATAGCCAGACTATATGATTTTGTAGGGATATCTTTCTTTGCCCATGTTATTTTGAGAAGACATGATTGCTTTGTTAGTATGCTTGAAGTATTATTATTTCTATGTCAATATGAATTATTGTCTTGAATCTTTCGGATCTGAATATTCATACCACAATTAAGAAGAATTACATTGAAATTATACCAAGTAGCATTCCACATCAAAAATTATCTTTTTTATCATTTACCTACTCGAGGATGATCAGGAATTAAGCTTGGGGATGCCTGATACGTCTCCAACGTATCTATAATTTTTGATTGCTCCATGCTATATTATCTACTGTTTTAGACTATATTGGGCTTTATTTTCCACTTTTATATTACTTTTGGGACTAACCTATTAACCGGAGGCCCAGCCCAGATTTGCTATCTTTTTGCCTATTTCAGTGTTTCGAAAAAAAAGGAATATAAAACGAAGTTGAAACGGAACGAAATCAACTGGAGAAGTTATTTTTGGAAGTAAAGCTACCGGATGGACTTGGACCCCATGTCAGGAGAAAAGGGAGGTGCCCACGAGGGTGGGGTGTGCGCCCCTGCCTCGTGGGGCCCACGAAGCTCCACCGACGTACTTCCTGCACCCATATATACACACGTATCCTAAAACTTCCAGAACGGAGAATAGATCGGGAGTTCTGCCGCCGCAAGCCTCTGTAGCCACAGAAAGTCAATCGGGACCCTGTTCCGGCACCCTGCCGGAGGGCGGATCCCTCTCCTGTGGCCATCTTCATCATCCCGGCGCTCTCCATGACGAGGAGGGAGTAGTTCACCCTCAGGTCTAAGGGTATGTACCAGTAGCTATGTGTTTGATCTCTCTCTCTCTCTCTCTCTCTCTCGTGTTCTTGATTTGGCACGATCTTGATGTATTGCGAGCTTTGCTATTATAGTTGGATCTTATGTTGCTTCTCCCCCTCTACTCTCTTGTAATGAATTGAGTTTCCCCTTTCTAGTTATCTTATCGGATTGAGTCTTTAAAGATTTGAGAACACTTGATGTATGTCTTGCCGTGCGTATCTGTGGTGACAATGGGATATCACGTGATTCACTTGATGTATGTTTTGGTGATCAACTTGCGGGTTCCGCCCATGAACCTATGCATAGGGGTTGGCACATGTTTTCATCGTGATTCTCCGGTAGGAACTTTGGGGCACTCTTTGAGTTTCTATGTGCTTGCTTGAATAGATGAATTGAGATTGTGTGATGCATATCGTATAATCATGCCCACGGATACTTGAGGTGACATTGGAGTATCTAGGTGACATTAGGGTTTTGGTTGATTTGTATCTTAAGGTGTTATTCTAGTACGAACTCTAGGGCTGTTTGTGACACTTATAGGAATAGCCCAATGGATTGATTGGAAAGAATAACTTTGAGGTGGTTTCGTACCCTACCATAATCTCTTCGTTTGTTCTCCGCTATTAGTGACTTTGGAGTGACTCTTTGTTGCATGTTGAGAGAACTTACACTAGTGAAAGTATGAACCCTAGGCCTTGTTTCCTAGCATTGCAATACCGTTTACGCTTACTTTTACCACTTGTTACCTTGCTGTTTTTATAATTTCAGATTACAAAAACCTATATCTACCATCCATATTGCACTTGTATGACCATCTCTTCACCGAACTAGTGCACCTATACAATTTACCATTGTATTGGGTGTGTTGGGGACACAAGAGACTCTTTGTTATTTGGTTGCAGGGTTGCTTGAGAGAGACCATCTTCATCCTACGCCTCTTACAGATTGATAAACCTTAGGTCATCCACTTGAGGAGAAATTTGCTACTGTTGTACAAACCTCTGCACTTGGAGGCCCAACAACGTCTACAAGGAGAAGGTTGCGTAGTAGACATCACTGACCCACGCGACTGCCACCCAAGAAGGTTTGGGTCAACGATGGGTTGGCTCCTCACCAAGCTGCGCCTCCCCCGGTAGGTAGCGCCTCCCAGTACCAGCCCGGCGGAGCCCAGTCCCGGACATGGCCCATCTGGTCAAGCAAGTGTCCTCCGCCGAGTCGACGACGAGGATGCGGGATAGGCATCGTCGTCGTCGATGCGGGAAAAATTGCTTTAACTAGAAAAATAACAACAACTCTGACATGTTCAACTAGTTCTATTAATTCAACTAGTTCTTACTAAAAATAAACTTACTATAAATAAAAATAAACTAGTACCTAATTAGTACCTAGTTCTTAGTAACTAATTAGTACCTAGAAACTACTGCCCTAATCTATCTATCTATTATATAATTAAAACAAGAGTCAAACAAGCCATCACATTTATCCACATACGCTAATATTATTACGACCGTTTGATCAGATTAATAACGGTTGAGATTTAAAAGTTTTTACGTTACACGATAACATGTATGTTTTAGCATATTGAACCGTCACGTCTCTCTCTATATGTTGAACTGACACGTATAAAGGTGTATAATAAGAAATGGGAGACATGCATCACCAGATTCTCTATGCGCTAGAGTCTTAAAGGGTAAGTACTATCATGATCATGAATTTATGTCAGCTAAGAACAAAAGAGGATCCTCGCATATTTGGAGAGCCATTCTTCATGGCAGAGAGGGTCTAAAATTAGGCCTGATAAAGAGGGTTGGTGATGGTTCTTCTATTCACCCATGGGAGGATCCATGGATTCCTTTTAACCATGGTTTCAAACCCCTAATTCAGCTTCCTGATGCAGCTATCAGTAGGGTGGAAGAATTGATTGACGCAGACAATGGTGAATGGAATATGAATTTGATTAATGCAAATTTTGTGAAACCGGATGTTAGTGTAATATGCAGGATTCTGATTAGTAATTCAGCTAGGATATTTGGGCTTGGCAACCAGAAAAACATGGTCATTTCACTGTGAAATCGGCATATAGAGTTCTTGTCTCTAAAAGTCGTCAAACTTACCAGCTCGGGTCTAGCATCAATCAGGAGAAGGTATGGAAGAAAATGTGGAAACTTGAGGTCCCTCCCAAGGTGAAGAATTTCTGGTGGCGTATTATCCATGACTTTATACCCTGTCGTGCCGTTTTGAAGCGACGACATATGGAACGTATTGATTTCTGTGACACTTGTGGTCAACAGGAAACTACAATGCATGCTATCTTTGATTGCACTTGGGCAAGGATCTTCTGGGAGCAGGTGAAGTCCCTAACTGGCATAAAAATTCCTGACCTACATCCACACTCTTGGATGTTCGATGTGGTGGATGGTACAAAGATACCCCAATCTGAAGCTTGTATAATTTTAAGTGGAGCATGGGCGATCTGGACTGAACGAAATGCAAGAAAGCATGGAGAGTCTGGGCGCTGTATCATGCAATCAGTAAGATGGGTGATAGACTCGGTAATGGACTCAACAAGTGCTGGAAAAGTAAGCAAGCCGAAGCAATCAAAACAAATAAAATGGAATCCACCTGATGAAGGCGTGATGAAGATTAATGTAGATGCATCCTTTGATGATGTTTCCTGTCAAGGTTCGACTGGGCTGGTTATTCGGGATAGGGAGGGTGCATTACTTCGTGCACAAGCCCTTTGGTATAGTTTTGCAGCTAGCTCACAGTCCATGGAAGCAGAAGCAATTCGAGATGGGGTTCGAATGGCTATTGAGAGAGGTTTCAGCAGAGTTGAGGTGGAAACTGATGCTCAAGCTATTGTTAAGTTGTGGGAGTCAGATACCTTCGATCGTTCGGAGATAGCTGCCATTCTTCAAGAGATCAGGGAGCTTTCTGATCAATTTGAGAGTTTTAGGCTGAAATTCGTACGTAGAGAAGCTAATAAAGCGGCTCATTTATGTGCGAAGCAGGCGACAAGTGTTAGGAGAAGATGTTTATGGCTTAATTACACTCCTGTTTTCCTAATGAACACGTTGTATCGTGACTGTATGCCTGCTTAAGTAAGCAATAAAACTCTTTTATGTTGCAAAAAAAAATGGGAGACATGAATAAAATTTTGGAAAGAAGAGAGGACATCTACGTGTATAGGACACCTATGTTCGGAATGCCACCATCACGCATATAAACAAGGGACGTGTTCCCTTAAGAAAAGAAGGAACATGCTATTAGTACCGATTGGAATTCTAATACAAGAAGAAAAAGCCAGCCACGTTAGGTGGGCCATCATGGATCTACACATGTCGGATCTACATGGAAATAAACAAGTCCTTTCTTACAAGGACACGTACATGTAACACCTGTGATTAAAGAAGATACAAAGCCGCCGTGTAGCATCTCTGACAAGCTGGTGGCCAGCAGCCGATTGGAAAACAAATACGAGGCAGCTTGCCCAAAACCCATCATGGACTTAGACACTAGCCACTAAAGAAAGAATGTGTTGCTCTAGAAAAAGTAAAAGAGAATATAGTAATAAAAAATCAAATAGAGGTGTTCTACAAGTGTATTTGTTGTGGCAAGAAAACGTCTGTGCAATAAAAAGATAAATATGTGTTCATGTCGGATAAGAATACAACAAATCTATTAGGTTTGCATATCAATTAGGCTCCCGCGGGACGAAATGCATGCATGTGAGTGTTAGATTATACGTTATGATCTAATTACAATGGCCAGAACATTAAAACAGCATATATGCCCATTGAAGCTTAGCCATGATGGATGTCTAGACTAGGTACAGTCCGGTTGTAACAAAGATCACGTCCGGATAAAAAATGAGAGCGCAAGCATTTTGCAGGTAGGAGTTGTAGATGTTGTATTGCACGCAGTGACATCACTGCTGATGTCATACTGAAGAGGTTCAATAACTTTGCTCAGTATGGGCTGCTAGCCAGGTTATTTTGGACCCTGAATTTGGTTAGCAGTTGATGATTTTTTTTTTGTTTTGCATAGCACTACATGAACATCAATATACCAAATATGTTTTGCAAAGCACCACGTTAACTTCACTGTATCAAATATCGACACTAGATTGAGATGCGTACGATCATTTTTTTGGGGGGGTTGGATAATAAGATTAAATGTAAGATTTGTATATGTTCATACATATAATAAACTTTTGAATGCAAAGTAGAACACCGATCTATTATTATTTATTTATAACAAAAGACAAACAAGCCATCACGTTCATCCACATAGATTAAATTATCTCGGCCATAAATTATAGATATTAACGGCCAAGATTTAAAGAAACTAGTGTTACATATAAATATCATCACATATATGCGATTTGGCACGTCAGGTCGCCATTACAATGTACGGCAAAAGAAAAAAAAAACATGCCAAGCAGCCATCTAAGGAAACTCAGGTCCGCAGCCAACTAAGGAAAGGTCAAATTCAGAAAAACAAAACAGTCCAACAATAGGTACGCTCCCACCCAAAAATACCGTACAGGCCAAACAATCAGTTTGGACACTTCCTTTTTAGATTTAGAAGTAGTGTATTTAATCTATAATACTTAAATAGTTGATCCCCACTACACCCAATTCTCTCAACATGCAGCACTCCACGTCACCATCGTTCCATGTCAGCATTCCCAGGTGCCTATTTCTCAAATTTTCACTAGAGAAAACTATTCAGTCGCGGGCCTTTTATTATTTACAGAAGTTGAGAAAGTTGAAGCGATACGACAACTCAATTACTCTCCCCACTGATTCCCCGATTCCATGGTTCCTTCATATTCTGCGCTAGAGTCTGGCCGCCAGCCTACCCACGTCGGCGTTCAGAGCTGCTCTCTCCTGTCGTCTATCCACTCCCAGTCGTCCTCGCAGCGGCGGCAAGACGAACCGGACGCGGTGGTCGCGGCCGTCCCCGTCGGGCCCCCAATTTCTACGGGATCCAGCAGGGTGGCCTCGGGAAGGAGCAGGTTGCCAACATCCCCCCGCCTCCTGGCCGGCGCCATGGCCTGCAAGCCATCCCCGCGCCAGCCAATCTATCCTCCCTCTCCTCTATGGACTAGCTTATCCCGACAGTGTCAAGACCAAAATTTTGTTGTGCCGAGGCTTCCGTGCAATTTGCAAATAGAAGTAGATGAGAAGGATTTGCAGTCCAGTTTTTTCTCAGATCATAGATTGAATGTCAGATTTCACAACTCCAAGGTAGCAATAGAGAGTTTAGATGTGACTTCAATGCTTGGAAACCATACTGTTTCTGTCTAGACTGCTATGATTTTTGCTACAAAAAATTGCTGAGCTTTTGTTAAACATGGCTTGCAGTTGGTTCTCTGTATTTTACTCTGGGGCAGTAGTGTGTTGTTCATCTGAATTTGCATTAGTCAAGATTGCATCAGTTACGTCCTTTCTTGGATATGCTACATCTGTCAATCCCTTCTCCCATGTCTTCGTTAATCAAGCCTTTTGTTGTATGCAGTGGTACACATGCGTATCTTCTCCTGAAGTTGTCCTTGGTTAGCACTATGAATCGTGCTGATTTGGTAATGGATGGAGATGGCTTATGATTATTGCCTTTCTTAGCACACACACTCCTGAAATCAGTTTACTAGCCACATGATTTACATTTCAGATGTCTCTAGCAACAGTATAGTTAAGGAAGGTATGTCAAATTTATAAGGATTTTTCAATTTCATATCTCATTTGCACTTTGGTGGTTTAAATTTCTTGCTATTCATTCTCATAACAGTTTCTTGATAGTGGCATCGACTTTAGACGTAGTTGGTTCGTCAATTTGTTTCATCACATTTGATGTTGCTAATAGAAATGTGTGAGTGTGTCTTCTGCCTTTTCAGGGTCACAGTGGAAACCTCCAGGATGGGATGTGTACTTTTGCAAGGCTACATGTGTGTAGGTACTTGCCGCAAAACTGCACAAACACTTATTTCATTGTTTATATCTATAAATTGAATTGCATTAGCCAGTTAAGATTTCAAACATGTTTTCTTTTTTCTCGCTACTCTGATGTATCATTTCATTGGAAGGCGTTTACACTAGTAGAAAAGGGGGCAATGGTTCAGGCCGGGGCAGCCCATTAGTCCCGGTTCAGACCAGAACCGGGACCAATTGGGGCATTGGTCCCGGTTCGTGAGCCCAGGGGGCCGGCCGGGCCACGTGGGCCATTGGTCCTGGTTCGTCTGGACCTTTTGGTCCCGGTTGGTGGGACGAACCGGGACCAATGGGCCTGGCTCCTGGCCCACCACCATTGGTCCCGGTTGGTGGAACCAACCGGAACCAAAGGCTCCCCTTTAGTCCCCGTTTGTGCCACGAACCGGCACCAATAGTGCTGCCTATATATACCCTCGCCCGCGAGCAGAGCACTCCAGTGCTCTGTTTTTCTGGGCCGGCGAGGGGAGGGGTTTGTGGTGCTCTAGCTCACCTCCTATGCACATGAGGTGTTCGATGAAATGCCCGAGCCACACTAGTTAAGCTTTCTCCTCTCGAAGCTCGACCTCAAAGCTCCATTTTCCTCGAGATTTGTCTAGATTTAGCGGTCCGTCACGCCCCACCCCCGTCTTCACCGCCGTCGATCACCCGCGCCGATCTCATCACCGACACCACCGTGGTGAGCCTCTTGTTCTTATCTTCTTTCTGAAAGGAAAAATATTGTTGCTTGTATGTTTAGATAGATACTTGTATCATTTTCTTACTTTTATTATTGCATCTTATATAGTGCGATGGTTTTGGTATCCGCCCCCGTCGGCCCTCGTCCTGTCTATGATTCGGATGTGGTATATACATTAATCTTTATAACTATTGGTTCATTTATTGTTTATAAAAATTATGCGGACCAACGTGACATAGATTTTATTTGTCTAGGATGTATGTGAACCGGAAATTCCAACCGACCCTATTGTCGAGAGGTTAAATTTAGTTGAAGAAGAAAACAATTTCTTGAAGGAAAAAATAAAAAAATTGAGGAGGAGAAGATGATATTGGAGTTCCATGTTGCGGATGTCGTCGATGATCACAAGATCAAAATGGATGCAATGCGCTTGAAGATTAGAAGATTAGAAAATATGCCATTCATACCGAGGCTTGGTATCATTATGCCGTTGGATCAATTGTTACCTTGGTTACGATTATGATCGCCTTTGTTTTCGCATTAAAATGTTTTACATAGTTTCAATGTATGGTTTAATTAATTAGATGCTCTGAAGAGCTATATGTTGTTAGATGAGAACTATGTATGTACTTTGCTTTTAATGCATGTGATGATGAACTTCTATTAATTTGGACACTTAATTATATATAATGCACGCAGATGAACCGACAATGGATGTACGGTGACAGACACACCTCCGAGTACATTAAGGGCGTGCATGAGTTTCTCGATGCGGCTGAGGCAAACAAGCAGAATGGTTTTATGTGTTGTCCATGCCCTGATTGTGGGAATACAAAGTCTTACTCTGACCGGAAAATCCTTCACACCCACCTGCTTTACAAGGGTTTCATGCCACACTATAATGTTTGGACGAGGCACGGAGAAATAGGGGTTATGATGGAAGACAGCGAAGAAGATGAGTACGATGACAACTACGTGCCCCCTGAATACCGTGATGCTGCAACAGGGGGAGCTGGTGAAGATCAAGAGGCACCAGACGATCTGCCCAATGATGCTGCAACGGGTGAAGGTGCTGAAGATCAAGAGGAACCAGACGATGTGCCCGATGATGATGATCTCCGCCGGGTCATTGTCGATGCAAGGACACAATGCGAAAGTCAAAAGGAGAAGCTGAAGTTCGATCGCATGTTAGAGGATCACAAAAAAGGGTTGTGGCAACACAAAGCTCGGTACCATACTGGAATTGCTGCAGTGGAAGGCAGAGAATGCTGTGCCTGACAAAGGATTTGAGAAGCTACTGAAAATATTGAAGAAGAAGCTTCCAAAGGATAACGAATTGCCCGACAGTACATACGCAGCAAAGAAAGTCGTATGCCCTCTAGGATTGGAGGTGGAGAAGATACATGCATGCCCTAATGATTGCATCCTATACCGCGGTGCATACAAGGATCTGAACGCATGCCCCGTATGCGGTGCATTACGGTATAAGATCAGACAAGATGACCCTGGTGATGTTCACGGCGAGCCCCACAGGAAGAGGGTTCCTGCGAAGGTGATGTGGTATGCTCCTATAATACCATGGTTGAAAAGTCGATGCGATGGCACAGTGAGGACCGTAAGAAAGACGGGAAGTTGAGAGCACCCGCTGATGGTATAAACTAGTGACAATGATAATGATAATGATAAACTAGTGATAATGATAAACGGAAAGCATGCCAAATTGAGTATAATGATAAAACACAGTAATATTAAATAGCAGAAAAAACAATGACTCAAAAATCAATTTTTATTGTAAAGTTATTCATAAACTAGTGACATAAAATAAAAAAGAAATCACTACAAAACTATAAGTATTTAGTTCTAAGTAGAAATAAAAAAAATAGCAAAAAAATGCCACCAACTGGGCCACCACGGCCTGAATACGACTAGAAACCCAACCATGGGCCAGGATTCAGGCCCGCAGCAGGCCCACAGGCATTGCAGTGACAGATTAGGCCCGAAAGCCTGCAGTTGAGAGGAGCTCAAGAGGATGGGCGCAGCAGCCCTTATAAACCACTCCCGAGCCCTCTCAACTAGCGAGGTGGGACTAAACTTTTGGGCGCGGGGTAGCACAAGGCCATGGGTCTCGGTTGGTGGGACGAACCGGGACCAAAGGGGTGCATTGGTACCGGTTCGTGG